>NC_056743.1:1056439150-1056721650 GCF_019279795.1 Protopterus annectens
TAACTGATAATAAAGCACTAAGCACGCAATCGGTTGTGAGTGATTTGGGAACCCAGGTTAATAGCAAAATGACGTTTGACCACCATATTGCCTCCATTGTACAGAAAGCTTTCTACATGGCCCACTTCATTAGTAAGGGTATCACATCCAGGGACCAGGTGGTCATAACATCCCTGTATTCTTCCCTTATAAGACCAAATAATTGAATACAGTGTCCCCTTTAGCATGTACCTCGGAAAGCACATGCAGCAGCTGGAGAGACCACAGTGATTCCTCACCCAAAGAATCAACAGCCACAAACATCTACCCTACTCAGATAGGCTAAAAGCCCTGTCCCTCTATTCAGTCTCCTACAGACTCCTCAGCGGTATCCTCTGTCTGGTATACAAAGCAATCTCAGACCCTGCCCTGATGGGACTGCTGCATATCTGAGTGTCAAGCTCCACTCGAATAACCCACATGCGAGACCTCAACCTGGTTAGTGACATCAATAGGACTTGTTGGTTGGACAGATGTCTGTCCCAGGGACTTTCCCTTTTGTGGAATAGACTTCCTCTCCATGTAAAGCATAGTACCTCATTAAACCTTTTTAAGTGCAATCTGGATAACTGGA
Organism: Protopterus annectens; assembly: GCF_019279795.1. NCBI lineage: Eukaryota > Metazoa > Chordata > Ceratodontiformes > Protopteridae > Protopterus > Protopterus annectens. Next base: position 1,056,439,764 of record NC_056743.1, read on the forward strand.
TGGGTGAATAGAAAATACACCCCTGTGATTCCACCCATGTCCCTGCTGGACAGTGGCATAGGGTGCTGACTTATTGGAACTTGGGCTAAATTCTTGGATAGGCTTGTAAGGGCCTCAGGGCCAATAGCCTAGTAACTTCCTATGATCCTATGAATTTATTTACTGTTTGTTTAGCTGGGTACGTAAAGTAGTCTGTCTGACCCATGCTCTCCTAAGGCAAGTACAAACAATACCTATTAACAGAATATATGTTACAGCATGCTCGCCCACAGCTGTCAGTACTGCAGAACATAACAGAAGTCACAGTATACATGCAGTGTTCAACACATGGTCTAAACATATATAACATTTGTTTTTAGTTTATCACACATATATAGGGCATACTCTTCAAGTAATATCCTGTTTGTTTGTTTGTTTGTTTGTTTGTTTGTGTCTTTCAGCTTTTCCCAGTTAGGGGTTGCCACAGTGAAACTCCAGTCCACTAATGATTGGCAGTTGATTTTTACGTACCGGCTTGCCAGACCTGATGCACAACCTGTACATATTATAAAACATATAATATTGACTTGGATTTATCAGACAAGGCTTGATTGCAGTATTTACTGAAGTAAAAATGTTATGTATTAAAGGGCAAGTTTTTACTAACAGAGCAAAAAATTTGAAAGATTTGTTTAACAAAGAAAATTATGTAAGGCAGGCAAAGGACATAAAAATTCTTGAAATCTGATCAGTGCAGATTTGTAATGGACAGATAGATGTTTTATAGTAGCATCATAGAAACAAGTTAAATATGTTTTGAAATCAGAAATGTTAAAGCATTACTATAAATAAATATATATATATATATATATATATATATATATATATATATATATATATATATACATATATTTATGTGTGGAGCCTGCATGTCCTCCCTGTGTTTGCCTCTTAACAGATACACACTATAACTACAGATTGCTGACAGTAAACCTTGAAATGTGCATATATTGCACATATGCGTGTTCCAGTTATACTGATTACAGTTAACAGCAGGGCATTTGTGTCACCTGTATAGAGTTTAATTTAATGTAAATATTATTAAAAAAATGCAGTATTGTATAGCTGTGATTCATGAACTCACAGCCTCTGACTACAATGTAATATTTCACTCCTAAACTTGGTTTGTGCTACAGAGTAATGCATGCATACTTGCTTTTACAGTTAGGATATGCATACTCAATTTGCTACAACTGTATAAAATCCAAAAATCTGTCTTTAACTTTTAAAACTGCAGTAACACTTCTCTTGTGCTGCATACATACCACATGCTTCTCTCAGTCTCTCCATTCATGCAACATGAGCCTGTCTATTGAGCTAATGGTCGGTATTAGCTGGGTAAAGAACAGAAAAGAGCTGAAGAGCATTATGCATACCAGTCCTGCCTATATTTAGCTTTCTAACTATTACAAGCACTCTCTTATGATAATACTTACACATCTGTGGGATGTCTGCAGTCTCAAATTCATTCAATCTCCAGTTGAGGGTATCCCTTTTACACTTGTGTAGGTCATTAAATTGATGCTTACTCTACTTTCCAGTGAGTGGGATTCCAGTAGCACTGGATACAGCCCGAGTCAAACTCTTCCACACCTCATACTTGTACTGGGAGGCATAACAGTCCCCCTGCAGAAGCCTTTGGCGGTGACACTTTACCATGAGTCCGATAAATATCCTGAACTCTTGGACACCCTACTTCTGTGCCCTAAACTGGGCAGATTCCCATCTAAAGCCAGACATGTCTAATATCTGAACTAGAGCAATGACAACTGATGCTTTCCCACTAATTCCAGTTATCACATTTACTCATAGTGTGCAAACCTGAGCAACAATGCCAACCACATTTGTGCAATGTTTAGTGAAGCACAGCAGTGCCAAGCAAGGAGGAAATAAATACTTGAAACTGGAAGGTTAATCTTACACTTGGTCTTAGTTTGAGGAGTGTCTGGTGATCTGGCTTGGAAATATATATTGGAAGTTGGGAGGTAACTGTTAGGTGAGTTAAGTTTGCAGGCATGCACTGGGGGCATAAATGTCATGACCTGACTCATTTGTTTTTGGTTTTAGACACTGGTAAAATAGATTTTTTAAAGTGTAGAATTCAAACCTAGGCATAAGGCACAAAACATTTTCTTCCACAGTCTGCGGGTTTTCTGCAGGTGTTCTGTCTGCTTCCTAGGATGGCTACTAGTCCAGATTTGTGCCTCGCTAAGCTTCATTCAAACAACATAAACACAGCCAACCTTGACATTCATTTTTCTCCATTTCCCTTGTTTGCACTAAGTCAATCACCATGCAAACACTAGCCCAAAATGTTAGCGCATATGAAATATTTGTACATACATCTAGATTTGAACTCTCACTGCCATGAACCTTCGGAACACAGTAAGGGTGTCTTATCCCTCTTTGCCACACAAATACCTTTGCAGCAGGGAACATCAATCATTCTGCATACAACCAACTGCAATATCATCTACAGTCCTATGAAATCATTTAACAGTTATATGTACATGTATTAATTTTGGATGTAGTGCACTGAGTGATCACACAACCATTTATGAGTATTGCTTGCAAATATGCAGCTCTGTCTTACCTCTCTGTGTTTGTTGCTCATTCTTGTCTTATCTGACCAGTAATCTCAGACATGCAGTCTACAAGCCATTCTATATCATTATCCTTAAAATGTGTGAAGATATTAAATGGAAATAATATAATATACAGTTGACAAAAAAATGAAAGGGAGGTTGGATGTTAATGAACAGAGCCTGTGAACTGTGTGCTGCTTACTTACATTTCCAGTCTTGACAAAATTACTTATAATGCTTTGTATGTCTAACCTGACATACCCACTGGATGTATGTCAATCTGCATTGTGGTTGGGTTTTCCTTCTCCCTACCAGTAATCATTCATAGTTGCAGTCCATTAAAAGCAAACACTGAGGGAGTGCATACACTATACTTACATCAGATACATGAAGCCAAGTATTTGGGATTCAGCAATTCTAATGGATTTACACCTGATTTGCATCTTCACCATGGTGACAGTCCTGAATCTACAGCATAAAGGGAGTGCATACACTATACTTACATCAGATACATGAAGCCAAGTATTTGGGATTCAGCAATTCTAATGGATTTACACCTGATTTGCATCTTCACCATGGTGACAGTCCTGAATCTACAGCATAAAAAGGAAACAAGGTAGCTAGGGAAACTGAAGGTCAGGAGACTTGTTTATATGGAGAACACAGAAAGAGGCTATTACTTTGGGATATATATGCACAGAAGATTACTGAACTTGAGAAGGTATGCTTGCATTTTTCAGCTATATACTGCATATGCTGAAATTTCATTAAGGAAAAATCTTTCCAATATATATATATATATATATATATATATATATATATATATATATATATATATATATATATATATATATATATATATATATATATATTTGGTTTGCAAATGCTACACTTTTATCTGCATGCATTATTTAGAAGTGTACTGATGGCATGGGCATGTTTGTCAGGGCATTTCATGGGTATACATGACTGGCAATACCTTAAAATGGAATGTTCTGTGTAAAATCTGTAAACATATTTCAGGGACATTTCATTTGATAGCACTTTTAGCATTTCAAAGATGGTTTGTTAGCAAAATGTGTAATTTACCTGTTGTTTAGGGGGTGAGGGAGCAAAGCTGCATTTCTGTTATGGCACAAACAAGGATATGTTGTTATTGCTAATCACCCTTTTTTGCATCCAGCCTGTTGTTCATATTTCACATCTCTATATTTTTTATACTTCTCCAGTGGGTAATATCGAAATGCTACCTTTTCTGTTTTATCTGTGAACAGTTATTTTATTCTTCTGTGATACTTATGTGTATTACCCTTCTGTTGTCTTTTAGGATACCTAGGGCTATGGCACCCAGGTGTCTGAATCCCAAAAAAAAAAAAAAAAAAAAAAAAAACATCCTTCATTTGCCCAGAGAATCAGGTTATTGTGCAATTTTTTTAGGTGACATGGTGCCTTTCTGCTTGAGAGCGGACATGGAGATATGTCAGGCAGAATGAAAATGTGACAGCTGATAGCTGCAGATGTCAATGCAGTAGACAGCCACAGCAGGACATATAATCAGGTGTGCCATAGGACCACTGTAATTATCTCATCTGTAGATAGGAGTGCAGCTGCAGTGGCCCATGATCAGATGGGTACCGAGGGGGGCCTGCACAGAGCCACCACTAACAGCAAATGAAGAGTTCCTGTCCATTGTCAGGGATCCAGACAGCTCCTAGGAAATTGCAAAACAGCATGTCCTTGACATTGGTGCTCTTGTTTTGACAGCAAGTATGTCCCAGGAGGATCTTTCAGGTAGGCTTTTGTATCTCATTTGTTAAATACTGTTGTACAGTAAAATATTTACATTAGTGTGTTAGTTCTGTTTAATAAAAAAATGGTTTGGCGGTATTGATGATTGCTACAGTTAACAGCACATTCTGATTGATTACACCTGGAGCTTAGGTTGGGCTTGTCATCAAAGTTCTTGTTCTAAGTAAAAGTTAATGGACATATAAAGGGCAAAAAGTTTTACCATGTTACTTTTAATTGTGATGATGTTGTCCTTACCCTTTGCTTAAGTTCCAGGACCATCTGGTATAGGGAGCATACAATCATTTGCACATGGTAAGCCAAACATTTTTATGTCAGTATTGATGAGCAGTTCAAAGATATATTTTAGTGAATGATGTTGATGTCAGGTGTGTTGTGTGTATTGCTTTACTGTCTGTAATAGTGGCATTACTGTTAGTTTGTTATCATATATTGGACTATAGTGTTGTAGGTATTAATTTTTTCCTGTGTTTGTTGCTTATTATCACAGGTGTTCCAAAGAGTGGAAGAGCCAGTTCTCATGGCTGGGTACAACAACAATAAACTACCACCTCTACCTTGCACAGCTCACACCTGTCTGATATACTAAGACATAGAGCTAGCACAGAGCTTTGCTGTGTTTATCCAGACACTCACATACCAGTTTCAACTGGAGGACTAATACAGACACACACACACACACACACACACACACACACACACACACACACACACACACACACACACACACACAAACAGTTATGTGGTTCAGCTATGAAGCTTAAAACTCATTTTGTCTCACTGGCCATTTGTTATTTTATCCAAAATTCTGCTTGCTTCTCTTTCTTACACACACTCACTGACATTGAGTGTCAGCCTAGGCTTCCTGCCCCCCCCCCCCACAACACCCTGTGCAAGTAATAACTGTGCCATTTCCCTATTTTCTATCTTTTGGATTCAGGGATACATAAGCTTTGTGTCTGATGCTCAGGGTGCATAGCTGACTTAGTGCTTAGTATATCTGCATTTGTGATGTTGACTTGGTAATTATACCTTTGACTTACAGTTGATAGCATCAAACTTTTTTCCAATCATTATTATTAATGATCTTGTGAAGGTTGTGAGTCTGAAACTGACATGTTTTTCTTACTTTCTAACTTCTCTCTTTAATGATTTTCCAGTACAAACATATGGTACTAAACTGAGGGCATGCAGTGACCATCACTACTTTTTAGAGGTATGACTGTGTGAATCTTTGATTCCTGAGGCCTACTACTTAATAATGGACACATTTAAGTCAAATAAGTCTCTGCTGTCACATGTTAAGGTCATTTCTCTAAAATAGCCCACCTTTTACTTGCTTACACTACCAACTAACAACATGCAATGATATGGCAGCCATTCATATTATTATACAATACACTCCAGCTCAGCACTTACCTTGTAAATCCAGCAGTTGCAATAGTTTGCAGAGTGCCGATTCTGTCCGATGCAAGCAGTACACTGCCAGTACGTGAGTAATTAAAATTTGTTAGTCTTTTCTGGCATCAATGTTACTATGTGTATTTGCATGTAAGGAAGGTTTTAGGCCCTTAGTTGGTGAATGAGTGAGTGAGTGGGCTATGCAGTATCTATTAGCCAGTGTGAAGGCATATCAAGCATGCCTTTGTCTGTCTATACTCACAGCAGCTGCTGGTTCCCATCTGACTCTTCACCTGCATATGGCTGTGGTGACCTTGTGTGCCCCTTCCCCTTGGTTATCCTGCTGAGCTGTTTTCTCAGGATGATGTTTTGTAGCATGGGACATTCTGTGAATATTTCAGTACATGTATGTGGGTTGTACTGCAGGGCTCCCCCGGGGTCCATATCAGATGAACGAAAGTTCATCTTAGCAAACGCTCACATGAGCAAATATTGCAGAACTCGAAACTGCAGTTGTGAGATCTTGGTACAGTGAAGATGGGAATATTTGCCCTTTCCTCACTGTAGTGCAATGTCGGAGTTGGAATATATATTTAGGGGGGTGTGGGGGGGCACAGACCCCCACAATTGCAGTTTTGAGTACCTGGATATTTGCTCATGTGAGTGTTTGCTAAGACGAACTTTCGTTCATCTAATATAGACCCAGCTCCCCCAGATGTATCTAGGTGCTAGAATCATGACTTCGGCAGCTCACACACATGGTCTATGATATTTCTGGTTTGAGTGTGTGCCTCATTATGGTGTTCTTCAGCAGGTGTGTGTGCATTTCTGATGGGTGTCATCAGCCACAGATCCATTGCATAACCTGCGCACCCCCCCCCCCCCGTAAATGACCCACTGAAAATCTGATACAGTCGGGAGATGTGAAAGATATGTGAATCGTGGTAACTGCTTGGTTTGCCAGCACACACATTCAAGATGATTCTCTTGGCATTGCACATGACTTGGCAGTTAATAGAGTGGAAGCCCTTTCTATTTATGTAGAGCCTTCCCTGTTCCCCAGGTTGTGCCTTAATTTCTATGTGTGCAATCTATGGCACCCAGTACTTCAGGGTAGTGTGCTACAGGGTAGAACTCCTGCATATTTCTATCCCTATCCTTAGGGCTACAGGGAAAATATATGTGATCACTAACATGTTGGAGCATAGCATCCAGGAACTGACTGAGGATTCTGGATGCTGATGCTTGTGACACCCCCTTCATGTCCCCTATCGGTCCCTGAAAGGTACCAGTAGCTAAAATTCTAAGTGCTGCACATGCCTTTGTCTCCACTGGGACGGGCTCATCTCGGTTTGCTCTGAGTCTGAGTTGAGGACGACAGCGGTTTCAGAGTTCCTGTAGTACATCTCTATCAATCTTGTAGCATTCTACAATTTCCACATCATGTAAATTGTGATAGGTTAACAAGGGTCTGAAAACTTTTCTCCTGCTTGGCCTTGGTCTATTAGTAGCAACAACATCATAGACTCCATCCTGTTGCACATACACATGTATTAAAGCAACAGCAGCTCCCCCAACTCCTTTCTGTGGCTGTATTCCCATAGGTTTTGGAATTCGCAGGGAAAGCCAGCACTGAGTCTATACAGTTGCTTTATAGCTTGTTGAATAGCTCCTCCATCTTAGATTGGTTGATTAGCATGCAATTCAGCTGCTTGTGCTGTAATTTGGATGCCACAGTGTTTATCTTGTTTGCATGTCTCTGCACAGCTCTACACACCATGTAGAGCCAATTATTGAATATAAAAGAGTTTGCTACCATGTAGGTTTTACTGAATCTGGCCAAGAGAGTTCTTCTAACTTATCAATTTCTGTTCACAATCGTAACATCTCTGAAAATTCTATGTATGCTAGTCTATACTGCATGGTGGTTTATACCTTGCAATCTTCATAAGCATATGATATAGCATATCACTCAAAATATTAAACAAAACTCTTACCACCCTAGCCTTAAGACATATTATTGTTAGTATTTAGGGCCCAAATAAAAACAACCCACCAAGAGTTCCAATCTGGTTTATTAATGTAGGGAAGCAACCAAGTAGTGAACTGGGTCATATATTATATAAATACATCACTCCACTGATCAGGTAACTTCTTCCAGTTTTTGTAAAGGCAGTTAACAGGCAGGTGCAAGTGACCCTAATCCATTTGCATTAGGAGTAACACAACGCCAGCAGCAGGCGTTGGAGGTTATTTTTCTCTTACAAAGTCTTACTGGGTGGTGGTATCATAGGTGCAGTAATCTGATGCATAGTAGAAATGTAAGGAAATGTTGTATTTGAGGAAGCATATCTCAGAAGGTCCTACAGGAGATGTTAAAGATAGTCCATTTCTAAGGAAAATAGTACCCCCCCCCCCATAGTCAGCAGTCTTGAGCAATATGGGAAATCCCAGAAGCATATCTCTCAACCTCTTACAGCAAGAAATCTGAGAAAAGCCTAAGGTAATGGGGAGCAAAGGCCCAAAATAGAGACAATTTTAAAATATTCCCCTTATAAACTTTCTGAAGGATATGAAGTCTGAAACTCAAGCATGTGTCATTATTTCGTGAGTTCACTCTTCAGTGATTTGCCTGAAAACCACAAATTTTCTGAGGAACAAAAATATGAGGCAAAAATCTGGACATTCTGTGAAAATCTGGACAGTTGAGAGGTACATCCAGAAGTCATGCGATGAAATCTTCTGCTTCTGTCATCATGCTTAAAATGACCTCTGGGTAGTCCATTACTGTTTAATACCAAACAAACTCTTAAATATTCTTAACTGCTTACTCAATATGCTACACAGAACTCCAGGACAGTGGCATAGAGGTATGAAACCCTGACTGTGACACAGACAACCCAAGTTTGAGTAGATGCTTCTACACTGGTAGAGCTGGGTGGGGGCATGGGCTTGAGTGAGAGGATCGGCTTGCCCATTCTGGAGAGAGAAGGAGAGTTGTTTCCCTGGCTGGCTATGTGCAGTGCAATCAGATGCTTGCAGAAAAAGCCTCTGACTGAGGAATGAAGGTTTGGAATCCTAAGTTAGGGATGGTACTGCCAGGGTGTAACTGTGGGAGTACATGCATCAAGGAGGAAGGCCTGTAAGCATGGTATTGTGCTACCTGCATTGCCACTAGACTAGGGGTTAGGACTGAGTTACCACCAGACTATGGGTTAAGGCCCAGTTACCCCTGGAATAGGGATTATGACAGGATTGCTACAGATACACAGGCTGGGGTAGGGTTATGGCAGGGGAAACATTAATCTACAATGGAAAGATGCTGGTTGATGACTGGAGGGACCGCTTTCCTGCAGATGTTAGAATGATAGGATTTCCATCAGGATCCTAGTCTAAGGCATAAGTCAAACTGGCTCAGTAGGTGGAATGGGGCACTTTTGGTCATGGCTAAATTAGAAAGAAAGGTCTGCTTTGGCTTTGGTATAAGGGTGTAAGCTGCATGTGTTTGACCATGATGGGGTAGAGTGCACTGAACTCTAGACCTGCTAGTTGAAGCAGGAGCAAGGAATATAGGTTGAGATGCATTTAGGTACCCCATATGGATGTCTAGATGTTCGCCCCCTCAAGATATCCCTTGCCCTGAGCCTGTGTGAAATTCCTAGGCAACAGAATGAATGGTCATGTCTGACTGTGAGCATGCTACATAGTAGGCAGACTCTGTGACAAAAGTATCATATCATTTATTAAAAAAGCAGAATTAGCTCAACATCTTTCATCATGTGCTTTCATGTTGTCTTTGTTCCTCATTTGTAAATACGCTATTAACAAAAGATGCATTCCAGTCCGGCAGGGACAATGTTTCAGTATTTCACTATTAATCCAGAATAAGCAGAAACTAATGTACTTGGTGTTTCAGTTTTTTGTAGAGCTCTTCAGAAATTGCAAGTGGGATTTAAATTAATGGTGATATGTTTAAACATAAATCTTATTTATCAATAATTTATAGGATTTTAAAAACTTAATTTATGGACTTTGAGTCATCTCACTGGGAGTATTCAACAAAAGTTAACAATGAAATCTTCTCAGAAACTATCAAAAAATTATATCTGAAATCTATAGATAACTCCACCTCATCTTTATATTGGAGAATTTTTACCTGGAAGTTTTTACATACAAGTTTTTTAACACCACATACATAGCCCTGACTTATAAGAAAGAAAATGTAAAATGTTGGAGGTGTACTAAAAGCTTAGAGGCAAATTGGATTCATATGATAGTAGAGTATTAAATGGTTATCCCATTTTGCTCAGATTTTACAAACTTTGCCAAAGCATTATATTTGTTGGAAAAGCTTTGATGGTTTTGTTTAATGTAATTTTTTTGTTATGGACTCTGTATATAGCTGTTTTTTCATGTGTGTGTGTGTGTGTGTGTGTGTGTGTGTGTGTGTGTGTGTGTGTTCAGTTGATGGTTTTCTTTTGCAAATATATTTTAGATTACTTTAAAATGCAATAAAAAGTTTAAAAAAGAAATTACACATGGGGGGGGGGCAGTTCTGAAGGTCTTTTTGCTTTCTGCAAGTTGATGTCTATTTGCAGTTTTATTGATGTTATACTGATTAATGTAGGATGTTAGTAAAGAGGATTGCTTACCTGGAGATAGTCTTGAATGTTTTGAATGATGCTGTGGATGAAGCCATACTGGCATTCAGATTGAGAAACCTCTGAGGACAGAACCGTTCAAACTTCTGTCTGCTGCAATACAAAAGAAGCACTGATGAGTTTACTGGAACAATACAGAGGAAACAAATGATATTGCCTCAAAACATGTGCCAACTTAAATATTCATAGGCTGCAAATTTCAGTGCCATTTTAACTTAGTTACATAAGAAATACTGGAAATTATAACTCAGTGAAGACATAAAGGCTATTCCACATCTAAAATACATTTTTATGTCTCTTTATCTTATTTATATGTAATATATATATATATATATATATATATATATATATATATATATATATTTATTTTTATTTACTTTATTTTTCATTTGTTAACCAGGAGAGTCCAACTGGATATATGTCCATTTTCAGTGGAGGCCCAGGGAGAAAAGCTCCAGAGCAGTAAAATCATTAACAAGAGAAAGACATATTAGCCAAAAGGTTCATTAAACAATATATAGAGTACACAAACTTTATACTTCTTATAGAAGTATAGTAAATATAAGATAGTGAGTTACAAAGAGTGTATTTGCCAACATTCACAGGCTACATTAATATATACATGTTATAGAGGTGTTTAACAGCAAGTATAGCAAGAAGATAGAGTAGATAACTTCCATAACTCATTTCTACACATGAGAGACATGCTGTGTGCTTTAGGTTTCTTTACAGTGTTCAGTGATACTATTACCCCATGCAGACATTACAAAAGCAGTAGATAAGCTGTTACTCTAGTTGCTGGTAACAGAGACATATGAGTTACTATCCAGGGGTTGTACAGGTACATCTGTGATTCAGGAAGTGTGTTTTGAGTAGTTTTGTGAATTGGGTGGTGGAGTTATTTATTATGTGGGCTGGAAGGGAGTGCCAGAATTTAGAGATGAAGTGGCTATAAACAGATGTACCTGCCTCATTTTTAAAGTTTGTTACCTTAAGGAGGTGCTGGGTACTTGATCTCAGGTACTTGATCTATATATATATATATATATATATATATATATATATATATATATATATATTTATTTGTAAAGATATCTAAATACTGTAATTCCATAGTGTGCAGTGCAGCTTTGAGTGATCATGTATGTGTGTTTGTGCATGCATGTACTTGTTTGTATGTGTTTATGTTTATATGAAACAAGATTTATTGCCAAGCTGAAGATGTCCTTTTAAAATAAGCTAAGTTGAAACTCTGCGTGAAGACACAAAACTCTTAATGTATATATTTGTGTATTACTGCAACTTTGCAACACTCTGTCAGAATATGAGTCTTATCCAGATTTGCTGGTTCAGCATCAGTTCAAATACTGCTAGTAGTGTCTGCAAATCTGTTCAAAATTCGAAAAGGGTGAAAACTCCTGATATTAATCTCATGCCTGGTAGAAGAAAATTAAAACTGGTCAGGCAAAGCCAGTGTACTCAATGATTGGTCTGATAAGTGCTGAGTACAGAGAAACAGTCACGTCCTTGGCCCTAGATGCCATATCCTTGGTTATAAGTTGCACAATATTAGAATAATTGCTTAAATACTGTAGACATATGATTGTTTCCAAATTTCTGACCACTGGGTCTGTTCTTAGGGGTGTGTTATTAATGTGATAATTTCCAGGGGTAGCCATCTTCCCAAATGAAACTACTATACATTTCTAGACATTGAGTTTTCATCCATGGCTCTGGCACCAGTTATTAATCTATGTCAGGACTTCTTGGAGGGTATTTGTGTCATTGGGGATTCTATAACTGCACCTTGTTAACAAACATCTTCAAGCTTGGTCAGCCATAGTCTTTTGATGTTGGTCTTGACTACAGAGAAGTAGATGCCAAATAGGAGTGGCCCTAGTACCAAGGTCTGAGGGACTGCACAGGTGGCTGTCCTCTTTGCAGAGGTAGACACCCCTGTCCTAACTCCTCAGGTCATATCTGTGAAACAGCTGGCTATATAGTGGGCGGGATAAGGGTTTCTCCCTAATTTTGTGAGGTTGTCTACAATGCCTGAGTGGAGTATTGTGTTAAATGAGGCTAGTATGAAGTGTTTTGCCGGCATACATTGCTTTGGTGACCTTCATGAAGAAGTCCAACAGGTTGTTTATGAATGACCTGCCCTTGTCAAAACCATACTAGATTGGATCCAGGGTTTTGTATATGGTACTAGTCGGACTTATGGGTCTATAGTTACCTGGGTCCATAGATGGCCTGCCCTTGTGCAGATGGATGAAGGTTGTAGTCCTGCATTCACCTGACCAGAAGTCTGCAGCTAAATAGGCTAAACAATGATTTTAGTTGTCCTGATAGGTCATGTTTCATGCTATTAAGGAGGCATCCTGGGATAATACCTGGGTCCGTCACTACAGTCTTCTTGGCCTTGGAAAGCACATTGAGGATCTGTTCCATACTAATAGTTGGGGAGCTATGGTCAAGGGTATTTCCAGAGGAGTGTCGGTGAGGGGTAAAATTGGAGCTAAATTTGTTGGCCAATATATTTGCTATATCTTCTGGCTCAGTATAAGTGGCTCCATTTGTAATTAGCTCAACACATTGTTTTTCACTGCCTTTGAGACTGTGGACATAGGAGAAGAATGCATTGTGACTACCCTTGGCCTGGGAAGCTATTGTTACCACAAATTTCACTTTGGTAGACTTGACTAGACCCCTGAACTGCTTGTTTAAATTGCTGAAAATTGCACAGGGTTGTCATGAACATTTCAATATAAGCAGAAGTGTTATCAGGGTTTGTGAATGGAGGGTTGAAATTTTGCTAGGGTGTGACTTAATAGTAGCAAATTTGCCTTAAAAAATCCTAAAAGTTCCAGGGTTAGCTGGGCTACCAGCTTTATTTTTATATCAATGGAGACAGCTTTATGCTCCTAGCTGACTACTGAGGACATTACACTGAGGGAGTGCAGGCAATGTTCTTCCATCTGAGGACATTACACTGGGGGGTGCAGGCAATGTTATTACACTGGGGGAGTGCAGGCAATGTTCTTCCATGCTTAGAAGGAACAAGTAAGTCAAGAAGGAAGTCAAGGATGTTTGTGCCCCTAGTGGGCACATGGACTAGCTGGTCCAGGGTGTCTGTGTTTACAAAGTACAGAAATCTGCTGACTTGCATGTTTCTGGTCATGTATGACTTCCCAGTTTTATAGTGGGGTTAGTTAAAGTCACCCATAGTGTGGGGTTGAACAGAGAGTGTCTCCAGCGCATTAAAGTATGTGTTATAAGATTCTTGAGTCATAGAGGGGGACCTATAGAGTACAGGGATATAGCACGGAACTTTGCCTATTGTAATCTGGATGTGGAGAAACTCAAAAGTGTCTTATTGTTTGACCAACCTTGAGGTGTGTTTCTTTTTGTTTTTGAACAAAAAGCATCTTTACTGAATTATCACTTATGACATAGGCAATTATACATTTACATAAATGAAAACATACCATATTGACATATTTTCAGTTTTAAATAGACTACATCACACATTGTTTTATATATAGTCTTTTCAGTTGAGCAAATGGGCAGTACAGTGGTGCAGAGGTTAGCATTGTCACCTCAAAGCAAGAGGTTCTCCGGTTCAAATCTCAGATGTGGGTACCTTCTGTGCAGAGTTTGCATGTCTTCCCTGCGTTTCCTTGAGTTTCCTCTGGGTGGTCCAGTTTCTTCCCACATTCCGAAGGCATGCATCTGGAGCATTTCTCCCCAGGCCACCGCTAATCATGGGCTCTGTTCCAGTCAGACCTTCCAGGTAAACAACTGATAAATAAATAAACATTTAATTCCTCATACAATTCCTGCCCTCCTTTAAACCTCACTCCTACAAAACATTATGCTGCATGTTCTATTTGATTTGCTCCTACCCTTTTCTAAAGATGCAACTTCCAGTTCTTTTATCTCTGTTACTGTATTCACTACTTCTAAAATGGTTGGTTTAGACTTTGATTTCCATTTTCTAGCAATTGCTTTTTTGGCAGCCACCAGAATTAAACTCAGCAAGGCCTTTCTATGTCTGGGCAATTCAGTTCAGATAACACAGCTCAAAAAATTATTTCCTTAATTACACCAATTTGCTCACCAAGTATTTCTGACAGAGTAGTCTGCAGGGAATTTTTAAAGTCTGCCAACACATTACACTCCCAGAAAATAAGTTCACAATTACCTCTTTGTGTTCCATCACACCTCCAACATTTGCAATCTACCTGAGGAAAAAATCTTTGGTGTTTGATTATGGTATAAAAATACATATGCAAACACTTGTAAGCAGAAATCCTAAATCTTGTACACTTTGTTGCATATTTGGGAGCTATATATATATATATATATATATATATATATATATATATATATATATATATATATATATATATATATAAAACCTTGCATTGTTTCTTTGTGAATTACTTATCAAGGCTCTCTTCTCAGTCCTTTCTAACTTCCTCTGATTGACTCCTATACTTATCATACAATATATTATATGCCCTACTATTTTTTTCTTTTTTAACAGTAGCTTCTGTTCTAGCTTCTACAAAAACTCTACCAGTGCTGGTCTTTCGCTTAGGAACCCTCTGCTCCTTTCTCTTTGCCTATACAGTGATATCCATCCTTGATAGGGAAAGCAGTATCTAGCCTACAGTTCAAATGTATATTTGGCCTCTTCCTATTCCATTACCTTTCCCTGTCTATTTGCTCCCAATGCCTTTGTTCCTCTGCTATTTTTTCCAATAAATTCCAACCCCCTCTTGCCTATTATCAGCACTCCTAATTCTAATTGCAGTCATCCCTATCAGCAGAATCTCCATTCTCCGTTCCCATATTGATAGTGCTAGAATATGTTTTGCTACTTTATGAATATAATATTCTGCATGGTTATTGTTGTTTTCCATAAGGATCTGCATCCAAAATCCCAGTCTCTCCTTATTTCTTGAGCTTCCTCATTTCATCATCCCTTTCAACTTTGAGTTATAGCTTTCTGCTTGTGCTATGTGTAGAAGCCTTAACTGTGTAGTTCTGAATTATCCCTTCAAATCAAGTAATCCCAAACCACCTTACTCTGTTGAAAGGATCAGCTTATCCCACTTGCCTCTTGCCTTCTTCCCCTCCCAGATAAAAAATCTCTCAGCTCTTTATGGTTTTCTACAGCTTCTCCTGTAGTTAATAAAAATATGCATGATCTGTGTATAAAACTAAAGGGACTAAAACATTTTCACTGCTTGTATCTTGTTATCCATATCCATGAAACAGAGTTTCCAGTTTCTCAGGTTTTGTATTATCTTTTGATTAGTTTCTTCCAACATATCCTTAGCTGCCATAACAGAATCCTTTCTAAACTATGCTCCTAAGTAGGTAATTTTATCATGTCCCCATAAACATGGGTATTGCTGAGCCAATTCGTGTGGGAGTAAATTGTTTACAGCTATTGCCTTTGTTTTATCTTCATTAATTTTGTATCCTGAAAAGACATGAAACTGTCTCAGAATATTTCACAACACTGAAATATCTTTCTGTTTTTATCAGGTACAAAATAATATCATCTGCAAATAAATTCAGATTTTCGTGATTACCATATCAATTATATCTTTGAATTTCTGAGTCCCTTGCTTTTTGTTCCACTGGTTCTGAATATAGGTTCATAGGTTCATAGGTTCATAGGTTTATACTAGGCTATCTGCCCTAAGGCATTTATAAGCCTAGCCCAAATTTTTGTGGCTTACGCCACCCCTTATATGAAAAAATACTGTACCCATTAGTTTGTTGTGCCTCTGTCCAGCAGTGACACAGAGATGATTCCCGGGGTAAACCTACGATCTCCCATCCACAGGTCAAGATTTCTCTTGAACAGAGCCAGCGAGGTGCTCTGTCTCACATGGACCGGGATTTTATTCCACAGCATAGGGAGTCTCTGAGTGATAAATCTATCCCTCCAGCATGTCCTATTTATGTCCGTGCTAAGGTTTAAGTTGCTTGCTCTAGTAGTTTTGGTGGATTTGGATTTTTTGAGTTGGGGCATGTCCATTAATTCCGGGTTGGACATGGCCTTGTATGTCAGGCACATGTCACCTCTGAGTAGACGGTATGTGACTGAATAGAGCTGGAGTTTCTTCAATCTGGCAGCATATGACAGATTTTGGAGTCCCTTTATCCTTTTGGTGAGGAACTTTTGGGGTCTCTCCAATTGCTGCAGATGTCGGGTGAGATACATCCCGAATGGGGCATTGTACTCGATCATTGGTCGGATAAGTGAAGAGTACAGGGGAACAATGACCTCACTAGATCTGGATGTGAATCCCTTCATGATCAGGTGGGCAATGTAGAAGGTCTTTCTAACCACTTTAGCAACGTGAGTGTCAAAAGAAAGGCCACTGTCAACCTGGGTCTCCAGGTCCCTGATAACCTCTTCTGTGCTTAGTGAATTGCCACCTATATGGTAGCTTGGGGTTACCTTGTTTTTCCCGAAGGGTATGACTATACATTTTTTGGTGTTTAACTTCAGGCCATGGCTCTGGCACCAGCTATCTGTTTCCGTGAGTCCCTTCTGAAGGATATCCGTGTCCGATGCACTTTCCACTATGGCACCCAGTTTGCAGTCATCTGCAAACTTTGTCAGCCAAAGTCCTCCCATGTTGGCCTGTACTTCTGAGAAGTAGATGCCGAACAATAGGGGGCCAAGGATCGAGCCCTGTGGGACACCACTTGTGACCGGCTTGGAGTCTGACATAGCGCCAGCAACTCTAACCCTGTGGGTTCTGTCCTTAAGCCAGTTTGCAAGATAAAGGGAGAAGAGGACACCCCTACCTGGTTCCTCTTTTCAAACAGAACTTATCAGAAAGAATCCCCCCAAAGTTTTATTTTCACCTCTGATCCCTCATATATCTTCCTAATTAAGCTTACTATTGTGTTAGGGAATGCAAATGCTTCTATTGCCCTACTCATAAAATCCCAACCTACTTTGCTGAATGCTTTCTTTGCATCAAGACCCACCAACAGTGGTATTTTTTATATTCTGCTTCTCTTTGGATTGCTGTTGCTCTATTAATGTTGTCAAATGACTGTCTGCCCTCCACAAAACAACATTGATCCATATCTGTCAATTTTGGCAACACTTTTACCATTCTTTTAGCCATTATAGACATAAACCCTTTGTAACCATGGTTTAGAATTGAAATGGGCCTGTATGAAGCTGGATCTGATGGGTCTTTAACATCGATAGGTATTACAGCTACCACAGCTTTTATCCAGGATATCGGTGCTTCTCCTCCTTTTGAAATCATGTTAAACAAAACCTTCCAGATTATTATCACTTTCTAACCTCCTAGCTTTCAAATTTCCATAGGAATACCATCTATTCTTTGAGACTTTCCTCTATATTGGTTATATATCACCATTTTTATCTCATCTTCATCTATCCGAACTGTTAATAATTGAGCCTCATTTAACCTTGGCATATTTAATTCGTCCTTAAATATCTCCATTTGTACTTTTTTTTGATTTTCATAACATTTCTAAAATATTTCTAATGCCAGTAAAGGATCTGTAGTCCTTTTCCATGTTACGGGCTCCCTAAGCTTGGCAACAATCTTACTTCCTCTCATCTGAGCTGTTGTGCTAAAAGCTTTTGTGCTCTGGAGTTATTATCTAAAAACAGTTGCTTAACAACAATCTTTCTAAACTCATACATATTATCCAGGTAATCCCTTATTTTGTCTTTATCACTCTCCAGTTGTAACACTTCTTGTCCTGTGAGATCCCCCTTATTTTGCAATGCTTTAACCTTTGCCATTCCCTCTAAATAATTCTTATTACTTCTTAACCGTATCTTTTTTCTTTTATTTCTTCTCTATTTTTAAACTTCACTTTCATTTTACCAGAGCTCATTTTACCAGAGCTGCTCAGAGTTTGGCCTCCTTAACCAGAGATCTGAAGTCAGTCTGAACAAAATCCGGGGCACCTTGTGAATTCTACTGAAAAATAAGCATTTTTATAAACTTCTTTGCACTTTTAAACTGCTGATAACTGTTTTGCTGCCTACTTTAAACTGTTTTTATTGCATGTGACTGTGTTTTCTGCACTGCCTATTTAAAGCACTTTAACAGTTTCTAGCATAGGCTAGATTCTAGACTGTTTTCATTTTCTGAGCACTAAAGCCAGCCATCTTACATTAACAGTGCACTCCTGCCCCCTTGTGGAAGAAGAATGCAGTCAAGGATCCATTTGGGTTGGGATTGTTGGAACAAGGCCTAGTCTTGGGCTTTCCTTTCGGATGAATTGTTTGAAAACTGTTTTACTTAGCTGATATTTAAACACAGTGTTTGCGCTGTGTAGACAGAAATGCTTAAAAAGTCAAATTGTCCCTAGATAACTGCTAGGGAATCCTCCTAAGCTTCCTTGCTTCTCAGGACACAATGCAGTTGTGCACTGATGCCCAGAGAGCAACCAAGCTGCACTTTCTGAGGTGCTGGCACAGTTTCCTACCCTAAATCTCCCTTAGATTAGCTGATTTTACTAGTTCTACAAAAGAACTTAGTCCGTCTAGCCCACCCTCCACCACTTATTACAGAATACACCTGGTATAATGGAAGGTCAGTTTCCCACCATTTCTTCAGCCAACCTGATTGACATGGCCATCCTGATGCAATTACTTCATGTATACAGGCAATCTACTACTCCTAAAACATGCAAATACAATATGTGAGAGAGGTATCTATACTATAAATCTGTAATTAATGCTCTCTATCTCTCTCTCTCACATAACAACAAACCAAATACCAAGCAGGTTGTAGCAGCACCCACACTCCACCTCCCACACATACCAAGCACACAACACACAAACCCACATATGCGGAGGTACTCACTAGAAATATACCAAAAGAGCAAAGACCTCCCAAGGGCAAACCTTCTGCACACATCACAGGCCGAATAGCCCGCTACACATAATATCACATGCATCAGTGTCTCACCCATTAAGCCCCTAAGGCAAAACATATCTAAACCAAATGTCTTGGTCATAGGCTACTCCATAGTGAGACACACATATGTCCCCCTCACTATGCTGGACAAGGAAAAGGTCATGGTCACCTGCCTGTCTGGTGCCAATATCTGCCAAATCAGCACACACTCAAGTCTCTCAACAACAAATACTGTTATCACTCCATCATAGTCCATGTTGGAGTGAATGACTTGAGGTGTACCTCACTGGACTTTATGAAGAGAAAAATAATGTAGCTTTCAGATTATGTGTCCCAGGCAGGTACATCCCTAGCCCTAAGCAGCATTCTTCCCTCACCCAGGATGATGCCACAATATAAACAAAAAAAATATTGATTTCAACAATTGGCTTAGCGTCTGGTGTCAGTGCAGGGGGATCCAGTATCTGACAGCTTGGGATGATATGGTTGATAGACCACACTGCTTTGCCAGAGATGGTCTTCACCTGTTGCCTCTAGGCTTTATGTTGCTGTCAAAGGTACTTGCCTCCCCCATAGTGCCTTTTTTAGGCAATATCATAAGAACAAAATTCCCAATGTAAAAATATCTTCCAGAAACAGGCTCAGGATTATGCTGCATAATGCTAGGAGTCTAAATAAGAAACTGCAGTCAATAGAAACACTTCTCACCCTAGAAGATGCTGATGTCTCCACAGTCACAGAGACATGGTTCAAGGCCTCAGAGATTACCCTGACCATGCAGGGCTACAATGCCTTCCACACATTCAGGCCACACAACTAGCATGAAAAAAACAAGTGAGGAGGAGTATCCATCTTCATTACACACACATACACCTCTAGACTGGTTAAACAGTATGACTCCCTAGTGTTACTCCAGGTCCAGCTAACTGTAGGAAAGATCCCACTCCACGTCATTGTTAGCTATATGTTCCCCACCATGAACCATGAAAACCACCTAGCCTACCTGGCCCTGCATGAGTCACTCTCTGTACAGCCAAATACCCTGGTCATTGGTGACTTTAACTATCCTTCCATCAATTGGGTAACATATTTGAGCGCAAATGCACTTGCCCAAAAGTTCCTGGACTTAGTTAACACAAATTCTCTATAGCAGATACTCAGCATCCCCACAAGGAGATCTAACATCCTTGACATAATGCTCACCAACATGAGAAATAGTTGCAACACCCCATGTGTGGGGCCCTCCCTGGTAAAGTCTGATCATAAATCAGCCTCGTTCGAAGTAGCGATCATCAGGAGCAAAAAGGTTAAAAAATTTCTCCAAAGCAAACTATAGTGTACTGAGTGATGGCTTCAATAGTTTCAGACCCTCTGCCAACACCGATAGCAATGACCCCTATACTGAGCTGTACACAAATGCCCTATATAAATACCTGTATAAATGTACAGACTCAGCCGTACCGGAATGGATCAACTCAAGATCCTCATGAAAAAATAAGCCAGCATGGTGGAGGTTATACAATAAGAGAAAGAAACTGCTGTCAAAAAACAAGAGGGAATGGTCCCAGCAAAGGAAGAACTCCCTCCAAGGCATAAACAAGCAGGTTAGACATCTTGTAAGGTCCTCTAAAGCTAATTAGACGACAAAATTAGCATCTGTAGCTAAGGGAAATCAATACATATGAAATCTAAAAGTGAAGGCCCAGCTTGGTGCCGAACTAGCTGTGGATGGAATCACTTATACTGAAACTAAGAATATCTCCAACCTGCTAGCAGACAATTTTGGTGATAACTTCACCCCGCTGTCCCCATCAAACGTTCCCTATAACATACATGAGTCTGCCTAGTATCTCCAGAAAGCAGGTTATAGCCGCACTATGCAAAGTCAAAACAGCCTCTATGAGACCTAACAACATCCCAGGCTGCTTATTAACAGGATTTATCAGAAATGCTGATCAGTCTCTCAGTTTAAGCAGTGGTTTTGTCCCAGCAAAGTGGAAAACAGCAACCATAATCCACTTGCACAAAGGGGATCCCTCAACTGACCCCAGAAACTTTAGACATATAAGCCTAACTAGTCTTATCTTCAAGGTCATGGAGAGAATCATCATGGGTCTTATCCACAAGGATATAGGTGATCTTCAAACTCTTGATCCGACCAAATTTGGCCTCATTAAGGGCAGATCTTGCTTGCTAAACATGGTGGACTTCTTTAAGAATGTCACCAAGACCCTGGATGAAGGCAGAACAGTTTACACTGCCTATCTTGACCTACCCAAGACCTTTGACATAATCCTTCACTCAGGCATCATTAAGAAACTCACCCATCTGGGGATTAACCCTTACGTCACTAGATGGGTTGCCAACTGGCTCACAAACAGAACGCATGCAATCAGGGGATGAAAACTCTACTAGTAGACCTGTTACCAGTGGTGTTCCACAGGGATCTGTGCTAGGTCCCCAACTGTTTGGTATCTATTTTTCAGATGCCCAGATGAAAATAGATGGCCTATGGCTTGTCAAGTTTGCTGATGACTGCAAACTGGGTGCAATCATCATACCTCTCATCTGTACAGATTTTCACAGAATGTCCAGATTTACAGCTCATATTTTGAGCCCATTTTTCATAAAATTGTGTTTTTCTGGCAAATCAATTGCAAATCATTGAAGACTTAAGTTAGAAAATAATGACAGACATTAGAGTTTCAGACTTCAAAACTCATTCTAATGTAAAACCTGATATTCTCTCAACTTTCTAAGTCTGTAAGAGCAATATTTAAAAAGTGTTCCTATTTTGGGGCCTTCGTCAGACTTTTATTAATGGCTTTGCCCAGATTTCTTGTTCTAAAGAGTGTGAGAGGTATGGCAATCATCAAACCCTCCAAAGATGTCAAAATAGTACAAAATGGGCTTTCACAGACAAATGATTGGTGTCAAAGGCACAGTCTTAAACTAAATGCAAAAAAGTGCATTATCATCCCCTTCAGCAAAGGAGAAACCCCTGCTAATTACAGCATTAATAATCTCCCCCTAAATTCAAACCCAGGGGTGAGAGATTTAGGAACGCAGTTTAATAGCAGCCTTAGTTTTGATCACCAGGTGTCCACAGTAGTAAGGAAGGCCTTCTTCATTTCACAACTCATAAGCAAGGGTATAGCATCCAAAGCTAAGTAGATTATAACTCCCCTGTACTAAGTTCTCTTCAGACCAATAATAGACTAGAATGCACTCTTCTGTATGTACCTCACCAGCAAGGGAGCCCACAGGATTTTTTGCAGGGGGGTGCAAACCCAGAGCCCCGCCCACACAGCCCCACCCCCTCCACCCACGCAGCCATTCCAGTGTCCCATTACTTGGATATTTCTCCCCATTTGTCATAGACACTGTTCAAGTCTCTCAGTGTGCACACTGTCTTATGCTTTACTTCTACAATGATTACATATATTTAGATTTCTTTTACAACTTTTATTTCAAATTTTATAGCAGAAACACTGACAGACATTTACTAAACCTGAACAAAGCAATAGTCTTACAATGAAAACAGAACTTAGCATTAAAATCTTTGCAGAAGTAAACGTCATCTGAATAATTCCACGTTAAAGAGATCTGAAACCAATGAAGAGGTTATTGCTAGAAAGCAACTTTATATTTCAGTGTTTCATTTACAAATTCAGTGCCTGTTGCCCTTGAAGAATAAATTGCCTAGGTTACATTAAAAGAAATGGTAAGCTGGTATATTGCAATAGGGAATGTGTGGCAA
Source organism: Protopterus annectens (assembly GCF_019279795.1). Classification (NCBI taxonomy): domain Eukaryota; kingdom Metazoa; phylum Chordata; order Ceratodontiformes; family Protopteridae; genus Protopterus; species Protopterus annectens. Next base: position 1,056,462,967 of record NC_056743.1, read on the forward strand.
GCTATAAAACAGGTTCATAGTTATTAGGTGTCTCATCCAAAGGAGAACATACTAAGGACTGCAGTACCATACCCCCTTAAAATACAAGTGTATATGCTGTAGGAATAGAACCTACAGCGCTTTGCATCAAGATGCAAGAATGTTACCTGGTGTGCTAACACTGCTTTAAAATTCTAGACCACAATAATGATACCATTTGCTAAACAAAACAGTTGCACATTTTAAGCAGACTTAGCATGAGCGGCAGTAAACTTCTCTTCCCTTGAAGCTCACAATTCCTTGAAAATGCACTTGAATTTATTTCCAGCTGCTAGATCTAACTAGGGCATTTCTCTCTCTCTCTCTCTCTCACACACACACACACACACACACACACACACACACACACACACACACACACACACACACACACACCTCAACTTCTTAGTGCACGAAATCTGGACAAAGCCTAAAATAAACAGGGATAGATTATAAATATTGCTTTCATGAACTTATAAAATTGCTAGAATAACAGGATTTCTGCTGGTATGCATTTTTCTAAAGGATATTATGTCTAAAACTATTTAGCAACTTCAATTTTTTAAGAGGAATATGGGGCAAAAACCTGGACAGCTGAGGGGTATTCTTCCTCCCTTTTATACACACACACACATACACACACACACACACACACACACACACACACACACACACACACACACACACACACACACACACATTCACACTCCGACCTCACTCTTTCTCTGTCTACGCGGTCAGTAACATTCTCACAGGGCTCTTACACCCCAAATCACCAAACAACATCGCTGCTATCAGGACAAACTCAACATTAACATTTTCCTTAGACAACCTACGCATGTACGGAAACTAAAGACATCCTGTATTTTTAAGCAATGGCTTAAGCTGCATGAATGCTTCTGCCATCAAGAAAAACTCCACATTAGCATTTTCTTGGATATCAAATGCTAGTCTATCCTCAAAAAATTAAGTAAAACTAAAATGCATTACATTTTTTTCCCCAAGACTAAGCTCGTGTCTCTAAGGAGTATGTCTTTCTTTTGAGGAGAAAGCTTTATCAAATCACACACACACACACACACACACACACACACACACACACACACACACACACACACACACACACACACACACACACACACACACACACACACACACACACCACACCTGTCAGTCTCTTAGCACAAGTAATCTGGACAAAGCCTGTTATAATGTTGGGGGCAAAGGCCCTAAACTAGGGACACATTTAGAAAGTTGCTAGAATGCATTTTCTGAAATATACGAAGTCTGAAACTGAAATGCATGTAATTATTTATTAACTTTAATCCTTAGCTCATCAAAAAAATACAGAATTTTCATGAGGAATAGACCAAAAATGTAAAGTAAAAATCTGGACATTCTGTGAAAATCTGTATAGTTGAGAGGTATGAGTCACACATATAAATCCCACCTCCTTAGAAAGTGGATAGAACAAATCTTTTGGGTTTCTAATACCGTGACAGGAATATACCCCATTCCTAAGTCAAAGTACAATGAAAGTTCATGAAATCAGTACTGTTTCAATCTTTGATGTCAGCCAAAAGTGCTCTTCTGAGCACCCCCAGTGTGCACAGTAATGACTCCTCCTGCAATTCGTATGGCGTTACATGTATCTAAATATGACTGTAGATTATTTTTTAGAAGACCTGTTGCTCCTACTACTACTGGAACTATCTGGGTATCTTTTTTCCACATTGCTCTAATTTCTGCCTGCAAATTTTGTTCAAAACTACACATTTAAAGCATATTCTACCAAGAGGTACTATATTATACAAGGAATATAATTTAATACAATCAGAAAGGTGAATCAAAGAATCACATACATGTATGCATGGCACTAAAATATGTATGGAGGCTATGGTTTGAAAACAGCCTAGAGGTAAGCTTAGTCCTCCACTGGTTAGATGCAAAATGAATGTGGGTTTTCATGCCATTTCAATGAATGTAAGTTTCAAGGGCAGAGAAGTTTACTGCTCATGCTAAGTCTGTTTACATTGCGAGACGGTATTGTTTGTTTAGCAAATGGCCCAGTGTTTGTCCGAAACTCAAGTGTCTATCATTATTTAAGTTTTACAGTCCTCATAAATTTGCCAATTTGTAAAAATTTGTAGTTTTTAGCTCATGCTATAGAAACTTCAGAGTTTATTTTCAATCTGATGTAAAAGTTTATTGAACAAAATGTGGAATGGTACTGCAGTGCGAAGCAGGAATAACATAAAAGTACTAAATAAATTCCTTAACACAAACATTAAAGTACTTTGATGTGTATAACCCATTTACATTACATCAAGGTATACCTTTCATATCAGTGTAAAAAAAAATCCCAGTATAACCCTTATAGCCTTATCTTAGCACATATATAACATATTAGATACCCATTTCCAGAAACGTATGTACACGGATAAATGGAATATCTCAGTTTTCTTTTTTTGTGCAGTACATGAAATATCTTGTAATGCAGGGCTAGGGAACTTGTTTGCCACTATTCACAAAACTTAAATAGAACCCCATATATTCTAATACAAACGCACACATACATACTGTTGTAGAGACTCCTCTGATAGTACAGTTAAGTATTTTGAATGACCAGTTAATAAACGGTAGTATATCTACCTTTTCTGAATAATGCAAAATGCAGTACCATATGCAGTGTAGTGAAAAGAGAAAGAATGGAAGCAGTACTTTGTGTGCAAGTTTAAACTGGAGAAAGGGAGCTCCATTTAATCCATTAGTGGCTCTGTGCAACACAATGCCCTTGGCATATTATATGCCTGTTTATTAAATTGCAAGCAGGTCATCTTACCAGGCTAGAAACTACAATTCCTGAACTACAGGTTTATTTGTATAATAATATGGCAATAAATCCTTCCAATACTAGATGGTAATTATGTTTATGCCAGTCATGTGGTGCAGTAAATAATTCTGCAAGAAAACATCCTATTGCATATCGCTCAGGAGCATATGTTGACCGTTAAGGAAGATATGCTCAGACTGAAACAGAAATGTATGTATGAAATGTTCCTTAGCATTTTTTTAGTAAAGAGTGGAGACTACTCAATTTGTCTCTCAAATGCACCAATTTAACATGTTGGCGCCAACCTTGAAGCTTAGCTGACATTGATTCTTTTCTGTGTAAAAAAAAATACCAGGAGCTTCTTTCTTGTGACAACATACCTTAAGTGCTGCACACATGAGTCCGGATCTGATAAAAAGAAGCAAAAGCTCTTTCTGGTCACAAAAACGTACAAATCCCATCCACACTAGCAATCTGGATAACCCTTGTCTCTATGCCGCGCTGCGCAACTGTCAAAGGTCGTAAAGGCGGGAGATGCAGTTTGAGGAGGAATTGAGGCTTGCTCATCATAAGGGTCTATATTATATCCTCGAACGCTTAAAAAAGCGAACGCTGATTGATCGAACTTATTTTCGCTAAACTGCAAAATATCGAAGCAGCAGAAACTCAAATTTTTTCCTTGGGAAAGAATTCGGTTGTCCATTTCTGTTGCTTCAATATTTTCAGTATTATGGTGGAAAGTTACCGGTCGGATTCAGGTAAGTGTGCGATTGTGTGGATGTGAGTGTTAGGGTGATTTAGGTGAGTTAGGGTTAGGGCTCGGGTTAGGTGTGTGCGCGATTGAGTGGACATGAGGGTTAGAGCAGATTTAAGTGAGTTAGGGTTAGGGAGCGGCTGAGGTGAGTGTGCGATAGTGACGGACCTTAGCATTAGGGTTTGGGTTAAGGTAAGTGGGTAGTTAGTGGTGTGTGCGTAGTTTAGTGTAGGGTTAGGTATCACATTTTAGGTGTATATGTGTGGATTTCTGTTTGTTTGGTGTGCTTGTGTTGTGTGCATGTGTTTTGGATCAGTGATTTTTTTCCCTGGGAAAAAAATTGCTGATCTGGCAGTTCGAGATTGTAAGCTTTCACTTAAATTAGGTCGATCAATCAGCGTTCGCTTTTTTTAAGCGTTCAATGATATAATATAGACCCCGTCATAAGCATCATATGAGTGCAACCTCCAATAGCATATCAGCATCTCCTCAGGCTCTGAACCTCCACAATGCAGGTTTAATGGGAAAAAAAAAGTAAACCAAGTCCAAAAAGAAGCACCAGTAGCCGGAAAGAGTCGAACAGATGTAGGAACTTTAATAAATACATGTGAAATCACTTGCAAAAAAAAAAAAAATTCAAAGTAAGTTGAAATCAAAAAATGTGCAGTTTTACCAGTACATTTTTCGATTTCAACACGCAACATTCATCATTAGATAAATTAAGAAAATCCAGGGGGGTGCAAGTGCACCCCCTTGCACCTGCCTGCGGGCGCCCTTGCTCACCAGGCATCTGCAGCAACTGGAGAGACCTCAGAGGTTTCTCACCAAGAAAATTCAGGGTCTACGGCACATGACCTACATGGACAGACTTAAGGCCCTATCCCTTTACTCAGTATCATATAGACTGCTTAGAGCTGACTTGTTCCTGGCCTACAGAGCAGTCTCAGACCCTGCATTGATGAAGCTGCTGCATATCTGCAAATTACATGGGACAAGAGTCACTCACTCTGCAGATCTTAAATTAACCTACAATATTAACAGGGCATGATGGAGAGACAGATATGTCTCTCAGAGGTTCCCACTCCTCTGGAACAAGTTCCCAATTCATGTAAAACAGAGCTCCTCAATGGCCCTATTTAAGCATAACATGGACAACTGGATGGTAAACTGTAAATTTACACTGGGAGTATCACCTATGTCCCTAATAGACAGGGCCAGCTGGTGCTGATCTTAGATTCATGCACAAACATAGACTATACATCTTGGTCCATAAAGGAATAAGGGTATAACATGGCTAGGCTTGTAGATGCCATAGGGCCAATAGCCTAGTAACCTCCTATGATCCTATGATTTTTATCCCACTCCCTAGCTATATTTTCTGAAGAAATTGTTATCTTCCCTATAACTCCCACATGATTTCAACTACCTATTTCTTAAATTTATCTGTTTAACAGCTAGGTGTGGAAGCACCCATGTCTCATTATTATTTCATTACACTACATTTTTATTTATTTATTATTGACACCTGATCTGCAATAACTACGGGACTGAATGTGTATCAAAACAATGCGCATGTTCTTGTGAAACATAATTTCTGTCTAGCCTACTCCAGTGTTTGTACCTTGGGGAATAATATATGAATTCTCTCCAAGCTCCCACTATTGATTTTATGTCTTCCATACCAAATATTTTCATAAATGTCTTCAAAAATCTACCCTCATTTGTTATATTTTCCCTTCTAGACTCCCCAGATACATCCTCACTGTTGCAAATCAAATTGTAGTCTCTACCTATAAGTAATATTCGCTGTTGAAAGCTGATTATTTCTCTCAGAATTTTCTCAATCTCTTTAGGTGGAATATAAATACATGCCAGTGTAATCTTTCTTCCATGCCAGTAGCCCCTTACAACCACAAATCTACCATTATTATCTTTTTTTCCCCTCCTCTATCACTATTGGAGCTCTTCTAGCAATTAGTATAAGTGCTTCCATTTTCCATTGTCCCAGGCATTCCACTAAATAACCATCCTTAAATCCTATCTTTATCAAATTCACACGTGTAGTTCTTTCCAAATGTGTCTCCTGTAGCATAACTGTGCACTCTGCATTTCTTAATGTAGTTCCCTACTCTTTCTTTATATATATATGTATATATATATATATATATATATATATATATATATATATATATATATGTATATATATATATATATATATATATCTGTGAGACTATTCACATTCAAAACTAATATGGAAAGTGTTTCCATTATGATAAGAAGTTATTATTCCCACCTGTTATGTATGACAGCTTTCTTTAAATGTCTAACTTCAGCTTTTGTAATACACTAATGTTTGGCAGGTTGATCTATACAGTTGTTTCATGCCATATCCATTTCAACCTGTGGAAAACCAAATAGCAGGTGATATAATGACTTAATAATAACTGAATAAGGACTTAAAAACAATACTGTTATATTCTGACGAAAGCGCTAAATAAATTCTCTTTTTCATGACATGGGTGTTTCTTGCTGGTGCCTCACCTGTTATTTGGTTTTTCAAAGTGTTCTTCTGGTTCTCAGTTTTGTGGTGTCCATTTCAACCTGTGTCACATCTTACAAGCCTTTTTTGTTTTAATGAAAACTCTCAAAAAAAACAACCAAACAAACACAACCTCAGAGCCCATTAACCTGATACAAACACACAAAACGATATACATCTTCAAATAATGAAGTTTAACCCTCCTAACAGAAACAATTCTTCCATATTGACAGTTACACTCACAGGCTTGAATTGACCTATAATGAAACAATGTCTGGTTTGGCACCTATGTCCCTAATGGACACAGGCAACCTGTAAATGGTTCATCTCCCAAGCTCCTGCTTATACTTATCAAGGGTACCAGAACTTGTCAAAGATTTGGAATGCATGGCTAGGCTTAAAAAGGACCCTGTGGTTAGGCTAGTAAACACCTATGAACCTATGAAGGTTATCTATGCTAAGATACAATATACAACCCATGCTTCTACTTATACTAAGTGCTGTCTGTTTTTGTCTTATCTTTATTTCTCTCCCAGATGTAGAAAGCAATTTGATGCTTTCAGAAAACATTATCTTTTAGATGGTGAAAGGAAAAAAAAAGTATTCTGTTTTTATTGACTCCTTATCAGCTTATCAGCTTGTCTCAATAGAAACATGAGAACAAGATACACAGTTGCCTTCAGCTACAAGCTTCTCATGTTGCACTGTAAAAGTTTATTTACTAAAGGAAAATGTTTCATTACATTCAGTGTTCTCTTATTTACTTGTTTCCACTTAAGTTTTGTTGTCAGATCAAGTAGGGCCTTAATCCAGTCAATCCCTTATGCAAAAGTAAGAAAAAGCATATCATATTTACTTATATCATGATCTGTATACTTTTACAAACATGTCCCTCTATTTTTCTTCCTGTTGATATCCACCTGCCAACTGCAGTCTCTTGTTCATTTCCATTGTACCCCTAGTTCTCCTCTTCAACTACTGTGTTTTTCTCTGTCTCTTAAGTATTTTCGTTTGGCACATTGGGAAATATTTCATTGCCAAATTCTCTCTTTGAGCTTTATTATAAGAAGAATGAGAAGCAAATTCCCCTTCTGTTTGATAGCTTACTTTTTTTGACACATTTTTGTATTTCCTCGTTATCATGTTCTACATCAACAAAATGGCTTTGATCCTCCAAGAAAAATATTCTGAAGATAGCTGGATACAACTTAAATCACACACCTGCCTCTTGACATTTTCTGATTGCTGGAATAAATTTTCCTCCTTATCTGCCTGGTATACAGTGTAATCATTTGTACATGTACTCTACCATCCCCAGCATTTAGTATGTTTTCTTTCTGCCACAGTTTTGTTAGAATTAACACTTTCTTCTGGTAGGATTCCATATTTACTATTAGAGGTCTTGGCTGCTTTCTCATGGCCAGGTTTGGAGCATACATACAATGTGTCCTTTCACTTAACAGCTTCTAATGTGTAATACCAGTCCAGCTGCTTAGTTGTGCTTTCATAAAATTAATACAATCTCTTCTTTCAAGTTTCTCTGGTACAGAAGAGAATCTGAGGTTTTCCCTACATACTCTGTCCTCTAATTCTACAATTTTTGAAACATCTTTTCTTAAGGAGTCTCATACTCAGCCAACATTTTATTCAATTTAACCTCTGATTTTTGCAGTTTTATCAGCTTATCTGACTAAATGTTCAGTTTCTTCCATTTCCCTCAAATTTTTTACTTGAGTTGATATGACCCTTCAGTATTTCATTTATTTTAATCAGCTCTGAGCACATTTAACTTTTTTTTTCCTGTAGATTACTGGAAATCTTGTCTGCACCAAAGCTGGAACTTGAACTGCTTTTTGCAGAACAGCTGCAAGATTCTTCCCAGTCAGTGTTTTTTCCTCACCTTTTGTGGTTTTCTTTCAGGTTCTCTAAATGTCTTCTTTGTTGGTATCCAGGCAGTGCACTTACTAGCCAGTAACTGAAATTTATGCAAAAAAGCAAATTCACTGGCTCTCTTTTCTGAGTTTCTGTTTTCGCACTGGAAGAGGTTATATTACGCTGTTGCTTCTTGTGCAGCCTTATTGGAAGTCGAGAGGTATGTTTCTTTTTCTTTTTCATGTAAATTGAGACAGTTTCATATTTTGTCCCTTCTCTTGCAGCTGGTCTAAATGTGTGGAAGCCATTATAGCCCTGCAGTACAAGAGTGCTCTCCATGACTTTAAACCATGTCTCAGTAACTGCACAGATGTCTGTTTTCTATGAGGTAAGGACAGCTTGCAGAGAGTAGAGTGTCTTGCTTAGACTCCTGGCATTGAACAATAAACCTTTAGATTTCCTTGGGTTGATTCTGCTGCGTTGGAAGGTTTATAAGTTTGGCAATGTCAAGTAAAAGGCACTGTTGAGGTAGACAAGATTTTAGCAGATATTTGAAAGCCTGTACTGGACTTATAGGGGTTCAAATTGAGAGATGATAAGTCAGCAACCAAAGAAGAATAGTATTTCTGGAAATTAATTCATCATCAAGTATTGGTAAGTACCTTCTTGAGGTGGACCCTGTTTTTCACAAAATCTCACCAAGATGACACTGATATATAGGCTGTAATTTATATAGCATATATCATGAACAGAAGTAGGTTAAAAAATAAAAAAATAAATCTGGGTGTACAAGACCCGGGATAAAAAAGTACCCAATTTTGATAGGCGCACTGGTGCCAAGATGGGAAAAAATTACATTGTAGCATCCTCAAGAGATGGAAACATTCTTACAATGGGGCTAGGCCAGGCCCAGGGGGAGATATCTGAAGAAGAAATATGGACATGGGAAAGAAAAATAGATTTAATATGTGTGATATTTATGCAAAAGAGAAAGCAAAACTAATAAATACAAAAAGAGAAGCACTAAAGATATTTGAAGAGAAATACAGGCAAAGGCATGCAGACATGGAAAATTTTACAGTACAAAAAAGTAAGAAAACAAAGAGGAAAAGTAGAAAAGAGGATTAGTAATGGAGAAGTCAAATACATTGAAACTGAGGAGTACCTGTGAAGTGAAGGATTTAGTGTAGAAAATCTAACTCAGAAAATACCACAGCAGTATTGAGCAATGGATACCCAAATTAAGGAGAAACCAGTGGAGCAAGAAACATCTAATCAGTTGCCATATGAAAATACTTTGGAGCCCTCAATACGAAACCAGTACAAATGTTCAGCTGGAGTTGTACAGCAAGGGGAGGAACAGGAAACTGTGGTAACTCTTGACACAGTCAATGTTGCGGAGTGATAGGCCAGTGAGTTCCCACATGAAAGAGTAATAGATGACACAGGATGAAACTAAAGAGAATGTGGCACAGGAAGATGCTATGGAGGAATTCCCACTGGAAATGGAGAACAAAGAATGTGCCCTCAGTTTAGAAGAAAATGATCTAAGAGAAGAGTTGCTTTATTTAATACAGATGGACAGACATATTAAGATTAATGAAAGAAATAGACTACAGAAAGTTAATAAAATGCAAAAAGTTAGAAGTCTGATAACACAAATGAACACAGAAGTGTCCATCGAGATTCATGCAATATAATAGAAGTAAACAGGATATATTACTGTGTAGCTAAATTAATAACAGATAAAGTAAAACCACATAAACACAGGGTAGTAAGGGAAAGGAAGGGAAAATTTGAATATCATCATGGAAGCTTCAAATAAAGACACTATAAAGCAGTTAAGACAAGAAGTGCGACTGTTAGAACAGTATAGAAGAGGGAATATATCAACAAAAATTCTCAGAAAGGTAGTCATGATAAAAGCAATATGCAGTATCAGAACAAATCAGGATCTATCGTGCATTATCACAAATAGTAAACTAAAAATATCACACAAGCAGAGAAACTTAGAAGATATGCAGATAAATATAAATAGAAAAGTAAAAAATAATCAATTTATTAATGACCCAAACAAGTTTTATAGAGAATTGTGAAACAAGGCAAACAGAAATGAAACACCACCAAAAAACAGAAGAAATAGATACATTTCAGAGAAATATCTATGAAGATCCTGTGGAACATAACAAAGATGCTAAATGGACAGAAGAAGTAAAAGAAAGAATACAAAGTTCAAATGTGCAGGATATGAAATGGGATTAAGAAACAGTCAGAGAGATTGAAAAAAAGCTCCTAACTGGATAACCCTAGGCCCAGATGCAGTTCTTAACTTCTGGCTAAAAGTGTTAACATCTTTACATGAAGATTTAGGCATGATTAAAAGACATTTATATGCACACCCCGAACAGACATAGCTTGGTTAACAACAGGAAAATAATACAATACTCCTACTTAACAGCGAACCTGCAAGCTATCATAAAAACTATAGAACAATAACTTGCCTTCTGATAAAGTATAAACTGTACACGGGAATTGATGCCAGCAGTGTTTATTTGGAAGAAAACTAAAGGGGTAAAAAAAGAAAGTCATACAGAACAAAGGATAATTTTTTGTTAAATAAAGTCATAATGGAGAAATGTAAAAAGGGGAAGAATCTAAGTATAGCATGAATAGTGTGAGAGTAAAAAACAGGTTGAAATGGATTTCTGTGGATTTTTATGAAAATGTAAAATAAATGTTCTGCATTTCAGTATATAGAGTGCATTCAGCTAGAACTCAGTTGTCTAACTTGGCAAAACTATATAGCTTGGCATTCATAGTTAATAAGAATCAGAAGTAAAATATTTTATCTCTTATAAACTATGCAGCTTTGTAAAATTATTATCTACAAGCAAGTCAAGACAAACTCTTATATGCAGCTGTGTCTTGTCAACATGATACGCAAAGATAGGCCAAGGACGAAAAGAGTTAGCTTCAAGGGAAAGACTTATTATTCTGGCAAATTCTCTAAACTGCTGATGCAGGCAGAAAAGACACTATAAAGATTGGGACTTTTTCTTTTGTATCAGCAACTTTAATTATTCTATTCTTACAGACCTAAAACTGTAAGCTGAAGGTACAGAAAAAATTTGACAATAGCCCACATTCATGGATTAACATAGGTCTGCTCAGCGAGCTGAACTGGAAGCAGTTCTTTATGTGTTACAGCATTTTTCCACCTGTCAGTATTTTTTCAAACAGTGCATACGTAGTTAATTCTCTGCGGCTGCATATGTCTACATGGGCAAGGAGAGGGTTTGTAGATAACATGGGCAAACCACTCAAGCATGCTTCTGTGTTACAGACTATTTGGAATTTGGTTCATAGTCAGACCCTTGTGGATTGCTACAGTATCTTAAAGGTAAATGCTCATCAGAAAGCTACAAATGAAAAAATTCAGTTAAATAACTGCTGATCAGATGGCAAAAAAAAAGGCAGCACAGGAAGGAATGCAGTTGTATCTTACAAAACACCTTTCTAGTGTACCAAATAAAACCACTGTAGTACATGTCATACAGAAATTTTCAGTTCAGAATTTGCAACATGATTTTCTGCAGATCCAAACTAAGTTTGGACTGTATGAAGAGTTAGAAAAATGTACTCTTGTAGGAGAAAGTCCAGGGCAATATTATGCAAAATGTTTTGAAGATGGTTCTAGTCTTCCTTATATACCGTACCAAGAGGCACAACAATTAGTGAAATTTAATGGCCCATTGTAAAGAACAAGTATTGGCATCCACAGTTAAAAAAAAATCTGCAATTTAGTGCATGCTGAATGCTTAATATGTTTGCAGGTTAATGCTCAATTAAAAAATACACAGTTACTAAGGGTAACTCCAGTGGATGGACCTTGGTATGCCATTCAAGTTGACTTTGCAGGTCCATTACCCCCAGCTAAAGGTGGGTACAGGTATATTCTAGTAGTAGTTGATGGTTTTTTCAAAATGAGTAGAAGCAATTCCTACAAAAACAATGATGGCTAAGTCTACAGCAGAAGCCTTATGGAAAAAATGTTTTGTTATTGGGGATGGCTACAAGTTATTGAATCCGATAATGGGCCACAATTTGTCAGTAAACTGATGAAAGATTTGTGTGATTTGCTTGGTATCCAGCAACAATTTCATGTTCCTTACCATCCTCAGTCTAATGGGATAGTTAAAAGAATGAACAGGACTCCTAAGGAACGCCTTAAGAAAGCCTGCTCGGAAAAAGGCATAAATTGGGTAAAACATTTGCCTGAAATCTTGCTGGGTATCAGAACAACTCCACATAGTAAAACAGGGATCTCACATTTTGAAGTCATGACAGGTAGCAAAATGCCTGTACAATTGCCATTCAGTCTTACTGTTAGTACAAACAGACCATTATTAGAAATTGCACAGCATCAACAATGGTTAAAAGATATTTCTGAATTGTGTCAAAGCCTATCAAAAATGCAAGCATTCAAATTACGGTCAAAGGATCCTGTTATGCCAGAAGAAAACCTTCCCTCTGGGACACAGGTATTGATCAAGATGTTCCAGCTGGACGGTCCGTGGGATAGTAATTGGCAAGGACCTTTTAAAATAATTGCTCAGTTAGGACCTCTAGTGTACAAAGTTAAAGGAAAGAAAAAGAGCAAAATAATTCTTGTTCATAGAGATCATTTGAAAGTCATTAAGTGACTTCATGTTTTATGGGGTTTTTTTTGTAGACTCACGGCAAATGCCAAGTCTGAAACAGTTGATAAAGCATCTATCAAAAGTTTTCAAATTAATAACACTTAAGTGGAAAGGTTATATTATTGTACATAATGAAGATTCTGTTTGTTATTGTACTGACTGTACTCATTGGAGCCCTTGAGCTAGGGTATCAAACAGGAAAAATGCAAGTTTGGAAAATAAATAATGACAATAATACTTTAAAGCTTGGTTGGAGTGAATGCTCAAAGATAAATCATTTTTGTGGGTAAAGACAGCAGGATAGCTTTGTTTGTCCATATAATGCTACTTGTATCTTCGGGTACATAAAGATTTCTAGTAACGTTACCTTTTGGTCCACGGTTAGGGGTCATTATTACATTCAACCAAATAGTTCTAAAGTAACCCTTAAATTTAATTCCAAAGTTTCTATTAAATGTTGTGAATTTCCTATATTTTATTTAGGAAAAGGAAAAAATTGAAAAAAAAATTTCAGCCATCAATACAGTGGCTAATCTTCACCTTTGTGAAGAAGTGTGGTAATCATACTATACAGGAAATTAATATTCCTCCCAATAATATGAAAGTACAACTAAATCTTACTATTGGAGTTTCTGTAATATGTACTAATGTCACAGTCATTACAGGCCACATACATTGGGCATATGTTCTATCAATATTAACTGGTAAACCTGCCTCTGTTCATACAGATCATTTGATTAAAATCCCTTCTACCTGTAAAAAGGTAGGCGACAGTATCAAAAGGTTGTAGTACATTTTAACATCACATTCCCAGACACAGGTAGGTGCCAATATAAAAGGGCATGGTATGATACTCTGCTAGGAAGCCTAGGTACAGGCATGGGAGTTATTAATGCTGCTGACGTTGAAATTCTGACTAATCGATTAGACGTTGTGGAGGAAGATATCTCTCAGATTGTGCATTTACAAGCATCTTGGAATACAAAAATATGAAAGACACACCTGCACAATATAAATTATCAGCAGCAATTTTTAGACAATTATGATGCTATACAGCTACATCAGTTGAAATTTGATGGTAACATGACAGTTTTTGTAAACTGGACAAAATGCACTATGCAATCTTTGTATGTGGAAATTCAGAAAAAACAGAGTACAAACTGAACTTATGTTACAAAATGAAAATGTTTGGCGACAATTGTTTAACAAAAGGATACCTGATTATTGAAATTGGATTAGGTTATTTACTGAAGTAACATACTGTACTCCACAATATTGTACAGGAAAGTTTATGCATTATAATGTTACTGATACAACTATTATGTGTCAATTTACTGTGTTACCTATGATATTTCTCGTACCAGAAAGGTATGAGTATTGGTTGCCACAATTTGAAGGTAATTGTATAGATATGAGAGGAAAAACACATAAAATCGAGTATTGTACACAGACTCAAAATGGACTAATTTGTGGACAGCATTCGCCTGTCTGTGAACCATGCTTGCTGCAGCATTCTGTTAATTTGTGTAAGTGGACTATTATGCCTTCTTCTTTTCAAATGTTTATAGAAGTGGCTCCTCAGTATATTTGTCTGTTACAGATCAAGATGTAGGTCATAATTTAAAATTACCTTTTGTAGGGTGTTTATCACATGTTGAATCCTTAAATGGAATAATAAGAGCTATGCGTTTACTGAACCCATAAAAGTGAATATTTCCAAGAAATGGAATTATGACAATACAGCTTCCCAATATATCTGTATCCTTGGATAATTTAAAAAACATAATGAACAATACTAAAATTCTCAGAGAGTATTTGGAAAAAAGAAATACAATTATTCTGTATTATGAGGCATTAAGCATCACTGCAAAAGATAAACTACTTAGTTTGGCTGAAAAGACCAAAAAAGACACTGCTCACAACTGGTGGGATATCTTTACTGGTTGGCCAAAATCAGGAAAAAATCTGTTAAATTGGTTGATACATCCTGTATTAGTAGTGTTAGGCATCATAGTCATACTATCTGGAATTACTACATAAACTGTCATTTGCGAAAAACTTGTAGAGTTTAGCAAATCATGATGGTTAACCTGAATAAACTGGAAAATGTTTCAATGTGTACCATTAAAGAAAAAATTGAAAATGAACAGTCATTTTCCGCTTATTAAATAAAAAGTGGGAATTGTGAGAGTAAAGAACAGGTTAAAATGGATTTCTGTGGATTTTTCTGAAAATATAAAATAAATGTTCTTTCAGTGTGTAGAGTGCACTCAGCTACACCTCAGTTACCTAACTTGGCAAAACTATATAGCTTGGCATTCATTGTTAATAAGAATCAGAAGTAAAATATTTTATCTCTTATAAACTATGCAGCTTTGTAAAATTATTATCTACAAGCAGGTCAAGACAAACTCTTGTATGCAGCTATGTCTCGTCAAGATGATACTCAAAGATGGGCCAAGGAGGAAAAGAATTATTCTTCAGGAACAGAATGTTTAAAATATGGAAAACAAACTGTCTGCAGACCAGCTTCAAGGGAAAGACTTATTATTCTGGCAAATTCTCTAAACTGCTGATGCAGGCAGAAAAGACACTATAAAGATTGGAACTTTTTCTTTTGTATCAGAGACTTTGATTATTCTATTCTTACAGACCTAAAACTGTAAGCTGAAGTACATTTATGATGTATATACCTTTCATTGTTAAGCTAGATGTAAACTTCGTGAGCAGTAAAGCAATGTCGTAACAGCAGAACTGTCTCCATGTCTTTATTGAGTAAAGGAACAGACTAATGGAATAGTGTAGTATAACTTTAGCAGATAGACTACAAAAAAAATTTGACAATAGCCCACATTCATGGATTAAAGAGTGCTTAAAAATGTACAATATATACCCTACATCTATCGATTACATTAAAGCGACTATGAAACAGTGACAAACCATTTTGCAGTTAAGCCATGATAAAGGACAAATTATTACTCCAAGGATAAACATTCAAAGGGGGATATTCCAGTGTGACTCTCTGTCACCGCTGCTCTTTTGTCTTGACCTTAACCTATTTAGTTGTCTACTTAACAGATTAGGTCATGACTACAGTTTGGCTCTTAAAAAAACAACAAAGTGTAAACACTTCTCATCTTCTTTTTGTATTTGATTTAAAACTATATAGTTCAGCAGATGAGGAACTAAAAGCACAATTACAAGTGGTCAAAACTTTTTACAAATGATATAAGAATGTCATTTGATCTTGATAAATATGCAAAAGCAACATTTAAAGCAGGAAAGCTTCAGCACTCAGAAAACATTAGTTTGGGACAGGAATGTGATACAAAAGAACTTGAGCAAAAGGGAGTCTATAAATATTTGGGAATTGAAGGATCAACAATGAAACACTAACAAATGCAACTAAAACTTAGTAAGGGATATTTTAGAAGACTTAAATGAACACTGAAACAGCATTGACATCTAGGAACAAAGTCTAAGCTGTAAACCAATTTGCTCTTCCTGTCCTAAGCTACAGTTTTGGAGTGATTAACTGGCCCCAGAAGGTATTGGATAGGTTAGACAGGAAAACAAGAAGGATGATTCATGCTCATAAAATGATTTATAAAAATCAGTGCATACCAACATTAGATATTCCCGGTTCTGAAGGAGGTATGGGCCTACTTGAAATTGATTACATGTATAAATCTGCAGTTGTGGGACTGCATACATATCTGCTGACCTCACAAGACCTAAATGTAGTGAAAATTTTAAAGCATGAGGAGAGTAAGTCTAGGATGACGTCCCTGCTTTTTTTGGCAGAAGCATATCAACGCTAAGCAGGAACGGAAATCAAACCAGAAGTAGATAAAAATCAGGCAGCAACTGAATGTGTCAAAAAAAAAAACAAAAAACAAAAGAAAGGATATAAGGTGAAGGATCAGATGAGAAGGCAAGAAATGTGGAAACAGCATAATATATATATATAGTTACAAGTATAGAAAACTCTTGGAACAACCTCATATTGATCAGGATCGAATGCAGGAATGGTTACGGAGAGGTGAATTTAAACCAAAAGATGAAAGGTTAAAATTGGTGGCCCAAGACAGTCATCTACGTACACGTTGGTTTACAAAGTCTATTGATTATGTGGGAGAAACACACAAATGTAATTTTTGTAAAACAGAAATGGAAACTAGTCGCACATCTTGTTGCTGGTTGTGATATACTAATGGCAGAAGGACTGTATACTGAAAGGCATAATAATGTAACAAGACTGTTGCATTGGGGATTGTGCAAACATTATAATACTGAGGTAGCTGAAAAACGCTGGAAACATGAGCCACAAATCATCATAGAAAATGATTTTTATATCAGATGGGATCACCCATCACCAAGAGTTCAAAAATAGATGCAAGAAAACCAGATATAGTAGTCCATGAAAAAAGTAGCATTGATCACTGAAATTACTACACCCAGTGACTACAGTGTCCTATGTACAGAGTGACACAAAGTCATAAAATACCAGGATTTGCAGGCAGGAACAAGGGCAATGTAGAAAAAGTATACCCTGACAGTTCCAGTAGTAGCAGGAGCAATGGGTCATATAAAACAGAATTTGCAATCATACTTAGATATGTTACCAATAACATGTAACTCCATACGAATTACAGAAAGAGCCATTACTGGGCACATTAAGGGTGCTATAAAGAGCACTTCTGGCTAACATTAAAGATTGAAACAATGCTAATTTCATGAACTTTAATAATACTTTGACTTAGGAATAGGGTCTACTCCCATCATGGTATTAGAAACCCAATAGACTTGGAGAAATTAAAAAAAGACAGCTAAAGACCAGCCCAGGCAAAGCAGCATGACCTGTCAGTCATATCCTCCCAGTCTGATAGATATTTTACCCCCTTCAAATGACACCAAAAATAAAGCCAGTTATTAAAGTCAATTATCTTTAGTTCATATTGTGGAAATCATCCTTAGAGAAGGTTGATTGCTGCTCAGTGCCAGTCTCATATCGTCCTGGAACACATAGTCTGAAAACTCCATCATGTTTCTCTTCATATAGTCCAGAGAGGTACATCTCAGATTGTTTACACCAACATGGGCTATGAATTAGCCATACTGGTATATGTGGTTCAATGACCTGAGTGTGTGCATGTTTCTCTACCTATATACCACGATACACAAGATTTACATACCACAGAAGAAACAAACAGAGATTGCCTCCTTCACAACAAATTTCAGGTTAAAGGAAGTAACCACTGCATGACAATCTATAAGGACTCCAGAAAATATGGACTATTTCACAAACACAATGCTGCAAGGCTGCATGTATTCAGTACTCAGCAAGTCCTGGATTCCAAATGGAACGGATAATACCCATTCCTTTCACAAGGTCTTCACCAACCACCTCATATTTATTTCAGACCCTACAACATGGAAAGATTGGCACAGTCTTCCAAAGTTGTGCATTCAGCACTTTTGCAATTTACCAAGGGTAGGTTGGGTGGGTGGGTGGAGAGGACATATACTTTCAGACTAATTTCAGGGATAGCAGGAACCAAAACTGAAAAACTGCCATAAAATATTAAAAATAATGGGCAGTTTAGTTGGCACTAAAAGCTTTTTTGACATTTCTTATTGTTGTGTCATTGTTTAATTCAGATAAAGATGGATAGTTTCACAATTCTGTTATATATTATGCTGGAGGACATTCATTCATTACAGCTATGTAATAAATTGGTCCATCAAGATACACCACTGGGTATTACAGTGACAGAAGTGACAGTTCACATTCCAAGTATCACATTTCCTAGGGTTGTACAATAGTTTGGGGGGAAAAAAGCACAGGCAGACCTATTTCTCTGACCCCCTAGTGAAAGGTTGGCAGAAAGTTTTCCAAATCATAGCAATAGTCTGGACAGAGCAGAAACAGAAGGTGACATATTATCTATAAGACAATGCTAAGCTTCCTATATTTTGCAACAGGTCCTCACAGAACAGTGCTTGGAAAGAGTCTCCTTCAGATATTATTAAGGGTCGACCTTATACTTTCCTCATGATGCAGAGGGTTTTCTTCAAGGCAAAACAGAATCAGGCGTGTCAGAAATTTTCATAACTAAAAGTCTGGGAAAACAGATTACCATAAAGGACACTTCATCCACCGAAGAGACTGCCGTTGTTTAATTTAGTGTTATCTTAACAAAAGAGAAAGTGCTTCACTCCAGTTCTATTCCTCTCACTGACAGATTTGTAGGAAATGTCCTTTCTTAGAACCTGTTTAACAGATTTTAAGGAGACCATACATTCTGTCATCAAAATACCATATTGAACTGGAAAATGTTTATAGATTGGGCTTAATCACTTGGATATCTCCAGTGGATCCCCCACATTTCTGCTGATTCAGGTCAAAGTCCATCATGGAAAATATTGACCACCCATTCAACAGAGTGGTGGACAGACACAGAAGTTCCTTTAGCAGGAAACTGATGAGCATAAAGTGCTCCATGGAACATCACAGGAAATCCTTCCTGCCCACAGCCACCAGACTCTATAATGCCTCCTACTATTTTAGCACCACCCCACTACTGAAGGAGCCCACATAGTGCAAAGTTAAACTCTTCTCCATGTTTTTCTTTCCCCCATTCTTTTTCTCTCTCTTGTATCTCTTTTTTCAGTGCAATATTAATCATCAATGCGATTATCCTTTGTGCAATATGCTATACCTTGGTTTAAGTATATTAAAGTACAATATCCCATATCCTAGTATGAGTGGTAATTAACACAAAAGGCTCCACCTTTCATGTCAGTACTATATGTGGTAATAAAACTCATCTAATACTTTGGCTATGGTCAACGGTGTACCCATGTCAGGCATTGCTGTTATATATGTGGGGTAACATAAGCGAGTATAGTATCTATCATATCTAATATGTAACGTGTTTTGTTTACGTTGTGTCTCTGTTTACCTGTGCAGTTATAACATAAAAAATTTCCTACAGGATCAATAAATTATTTCTGATTCTGATGTACTGCATGCATTTGCTATAATTCAGATATGATTTATTCTACAATTAAATCGTTTGTTTCACCTGTTTCAGCCTGATTACATAAGATTATTCTCCTTTCAAATGAGAGGTCGGTCTAACTTTTCTTGAGAGGAGTCAAAAACTGCATTGTTTCTCTGGTTATAAATATGTTTTCTGGAAAGTTTTGCATTTAGTTGCGATGACTTCTGCTTGTCTTATTTCTGGCATGCAGACTCTGATGTGTGAAAACAGAAAAGAAATGCACAGACGTCGAAGGGCCTTGAAGCCATTATTTTCCTTCCCCCGTCAAGAAGATAAAGGACAAAGTTAGCCATACCAAAGGATAGGCTAAATCATTGCCAACTGGATATGTCTGCCTCTGAAGTAAAGCCTCATTAATTCCTTGTGTATCTGGTGCAAAAGAAAAAAAACAGCTGCTAATCTGAAAACAAACTTTTTTTTTTCCAGAAGCCAGTTATCTACATTACATTTGCAGTGAGGGACATGAGAAGGTATTAAAATGGCTGCTGGAGCCTTGATCCACAAAGAAGCAGCAACTTTCCAAATTGTCTTTAAAAAAATGTCTCTGCACAGAATAAAGTGAAGGTAGGTGTTACCTGGCAGCTAATTCATAAATTTGTCAGACATTACAATACAATCAGTCCCAGATAAGGGTAAGCTGTGTTAGGACTGTCTTATGTTGGGCAACTTTGGTGTCCTCTCACCATCAGTGCATGATGTGGGCATATCTGTGGTGTTACGCTTTTCATAATCCACTAGTTTGGACTGGTCAGGCTGCCACTTCTTCAGTGGAGAACCTGGGAGATATCCTCAGTTTGTACATATATTGACCAAAACTGAAAATAAAAAAAACAAAAAACATGTAATATTTTACATATGAAGGGGAGCTTGCAATTGCATAGCTGTCAAAATAATTTTAACATTTAGTGGTATGTTTTCAGTGAATTGACATAGATCCCAGATCCAGCTAGGAAATGACAGATGAAAGATCAATTATCCATACTAGAACAGAGTGTCACATTTCACTTTCAGGACTGATGAAAGTAAAGGATACCCGTATTATAATGGATACTGCTATATTCCTTCAAAGAGCTGTTGCGAAGGTACTGTAAATGCTTCCCTGAATTGCCTCCCATCTATGTGACTGTCATTCTATCTTTCCTTCTCTCTCTTCAACATAGCAAAGAGTGCTGCCCTCCTGACATCTCAGATGCTCAGGTAAGAGACACCCTCTCCAAAGCAAAAAACACAGCATCAATGGGACAAGACGGTGTCCCGGGCTGCTTTCTACATGAACTCCAAGAAGAGCTAAACCCAAACATAAAACTACTGTTCAATCTCAGCCTTACTACAGGATATGTGCCCAAAGAGTGGCATACAGCAACAGTGGTCCCTCTCCATAAAGGTGGTGCCTCAACGGATCCTGGAAACTATCACCCCATAAGCCTGATTAGCTTGGTCTGCAAAGCTATGGAAAGGATCATCATGGACCTCGTAAATAAAGATATTGGGGACCTACAGACACTGGATCCTACCCAGTTTGGCTTTGTTAAGGGCAGATCCTGCCTCTTAAACCTGGTTGATTTCTTTGAAACTGTCACCAAGGCGATTGACGAGGGGAAGGTGGTCCACACAGCCTACCTGGACCTCACAAAAGCCTTCGATACAATACCCCACTCAGGCATTATAGATAAGCTCACCTGCTTAAATATAAACCCCTATGTCACTAGATGGATTGCAAACTGGCTCAAGGACAGAACCCACATGGTTAGAATTGCTGGAGCCATGTCAGACTCCAAACCAGTTACAAGTGGTGTCCCACAAGGCTCAGTCCTGGGACCTCTCTTGTTCGGTATATATTTCTCGGAGGTACAGGCCAACACGGAAGGACTGTGGCTGACCAAGTTCGCAGATGACTGCAAACTGGGTGCCATAATCGACTCTCCAGCCGACACAAGCATCCTCCAAAAGGGCCTCATAGAAACAGACAACTGGTGCCAGAGCCATGGCATCAAGCTAAATGCCAAAAAGTGTATAGTCATCCCTTTGGCAAAAACAAAGTGCCACAAATTACCACATAGGTGGTAATCCATTAAGTAAAGAAGAAGTAATTAGGGACCTGGGGACCCAAGTTGATAGCAATCTCTCATTTGACAGCCACATGGCCAAAGTGGTTAGAAAAACATTTTATATAGCCCATCTAATCATGAAGGGATTCACATCTAGATCAGGGGAGGTCATCGTGCCTCTTTACTCATCCCTCATCAGGCCCATAATTGAGTACAATGCCCCTTTTGGGATGTACCTTACCAGACACCTGCAGCAACTGGAAAGACCCCAAAAGTACCTCACCAAGAGGATCAAAGGGCTCAAACAGATGCCATATGCTGCCCGGTTAAAGAAACTCCAGCTCTACTCAGTGGCATACCGCCTGTTCAGAGGCGATCTGTGCCTGACGTATAAAGCCATGTCCAACCCAGAATTAATGGACATGCTGCACCTCAGAAAATCCAAATCCCATTGAGCTACGCGCTCGAAAGACTTGAACCTCAGCACTGAAATAAATAAGACATGCTGGAGGGACAGATTCATAACCCAGAGGCTCCCTTCACTCTGGAATACAATCCCAGTCCAGGTTAGGCAGAGTCCCTCATTGACTCTCTTCAAGAGGAATCTTGATGAGTGGATGGGAGATCGTAGGTTTACCCCAGGTATCACTTCTGTGTCACTGTTAGACAGAGGCACAGTATACTAACCTCAAAAAAGGGCATAGCAAAATAAATTTAAAATGGGTGGTGAAAGCCAAACACATTCTGGCTAGGCTGATAAATGCCCAAGGGCAGATAGCCTAGTATGAACCTATGAACGTATAATTCTAACTCCCATAGCAGAGAAGAAAGCGTCATATTTCTCCACCTGCACCGTGAAGGGGCACTATCTAAAAGACACACACCATTCCATTAAAAGGCAAACAGACTTAACAGCTCTAGTCAAGTAGTATTAAAAATCACTCAACAAGCTGGAGATAAAGCATACTAAGTGTCTGATAGGAAAACAGAAAGTGCAACTATATTTTTTATATATTTTATTTACATTTTAACTGTTTATCTTGGCCAGACCTTTCCTGCTTCAAAGGTTTAATTATAGAACCTTCATTATGAGACATGGTAGTTGAAGTAGAGGAAGCAGGAATAACTGGAAAATATAGAGACTGTATCATCTCTCTGATACATCAAGGGATGAAGATGAGAGACTGGAGGAGAAAGTAAGAAAAGGACATAGGAAGAAGAGAGTAATTGTCATAGAGGATCTGAATGCACCAGTAGGTGAATGGGACATTTTAATATTCCAAGTTTATGGGTAGAGAGGTAGCAGAATCTGGCAGGTCTTGGACCGTAAAGGTTCAGATAGCTAGGGAAGGACTGGATCAGAAAAGCATCATTCTGGATGCAATCCTGGCCATAATAAAGGGATCATGGATGTATAGCTAGGCATAAATAGCCAGCAGTGATCATACCATTGTGTGGTTTAGAGTGAAGGGTAAATTGAAGAAAACAAAAACTAAAATTAGGGTAAGAGATTTATAGAGATCTGGATTATGCCGAGATGAAAGAGGAGGTAAAAGATAAATCAGGAGACATGGAACATACTGAGGCAGTAAAAAAAAAATCTATGGAAGTGGGTCACAGAATGAGTACTCAGGACTATGGAGACCTGCATGGGAAAGGGGCAAAATATACAAAAGAAAAGCAGGTCAATCAGGACAAATGTATGAGAAAAAAGGTAAAAAGTCAAAAATAAGAAAAGGTCAATGGGGATGCACAAAATGTGAGGTCAAAAGAAGGAGAGACATGTGCAGC
This sequence comes from Protopterus annectens, assembly GCF_019279795.1. Classification (NCBI taxonomy): domain Eukaryota; kingdom Metazoa; phylum Chordata; order Ceratodontiformes; family Protopteridae; genus Protopterus; species Protopterus annectens. Next base: position 1,056,486,589 of record NC_056743.1, read on the forward strand.
AAGGAGCTATGGGAAAAGATATGGCCTACGTGCACTGAATAGGTGGATGTAGAGCAGTAGAGGAGGTGAAGTACAAAGAGGCTATCAGAAAAGCAACAAAAATGGTAAGAGTGGCAACGGTACGATTTCAAAGGGAGCTGACAACAAGAATTAAGAAGCTGAGCATAGGCTTCTCTATGTACAAACTGGAAATGAGAAAGGGAGAGGCAGGCCTTGTCTAATCAAAGATGGCTGGAAGATCACAAAAACTGAGGAAAAGCAGAAATACTAAAAGTTAACTTTGCTTCACTCTACAGAAAGGAAAACAAAGGAAGGTGCCATGTTAGGAGTGAGGAAGGCAGAATTACGAGAGTTGTGGATCAACAAGAGGATAGAGAGGGGAAAGGTAGAAAGGAGTTTGGAAGCCCTTAAGGGGAATAATGACTAGAGATACTTAAATCTACCTCCCTGAATTCCAAAGAATCTGGTCAGTGTACTGACTGACTTCCTGATGAAAATCTTCAAAACACTGTAAAGGACTTGCAGGTGCATGATGACTGGAGGATATTGGGTGTGGTACCATTGCACAAGGATAAAGTAGGAAAAATCGATGAAGCAGCAGACCTTTTAGATTACCATCTTGGATGGGAACAGTACATAAAGAAAATACTGACAGAAACGATGGTAACATTAGTAGAGGATAACTATCTCCAGGCCACCGATTACATAGGTTTGTGATCAGAAGGAGATGTCACTCAAACCTGATCCAATTTTATGACCTGGCAGTCGGTGAAGTTGACAGTGTTGAGCCTGTATATATATATATATATATATATATATATATATATATATATATACTTTTCCCAGACTTCAGCCAGATCTCTGATTGGCTCCACTTAGGAGATTGACAGGAAACCAAGATGTGCCATTGATAGCATCGAGTTTGAGGAACTTTAATGCTGCTTGGCCAAATGGCAGTACACAGAGAGTTGTGATGATATGCATGATTTCAGGATCAAGAAAACCCATTAGAGCAGTGTGGCAGAGGTCAGTTTTGGGTCAAATTTTCTTCAGTGTATTTATGTCAGGCATCTTTGAAGGAACAGAGAATATGATCAACATCTTCACTAAAAACACAAAGGTAGGTGTGACAACACAGGACTCCAGGTTGAAAGTTTGAAGAAGGATTTGGAATTGGAAAAGTTGACAAAGTTGACAGAAAGGTGGCAGCTGACATTAAGTGTAGACAAACACAGTGTATGCCATTTGGGCCTCAATGACACCAGCATGAAGTATACACATGGAGAAGTAAAATCCATGGCTACAGAGCAAGAAAGGGATCTGATGAAATTAATCACATTTGGAATTGAGTAGAAGAGTGAGAGAGCAAAAATCACAGCAAATGTAATACTGGCATGCGTATCCGGGGGGGCTGATTCAAGAAAAAAAGTGTTAATATTTTCACCCCACATATTCCTGGTCAGTCCAAATATCGAATACATTATGTAGTTCTGGAGTCCATATAAGGAAAGAGACACCAGGCTATCAGAAGGACTCTGTGGGGGAATGTCGCCAGAAATGTGCATGCGATGGAATGGAATGACATGGTCAAGGGACCAGTGGAGCTGGTATGCTGATCATTAGAGATTAGAAGAGGGGGTGGAACATAATGTGGTGGACAAAAGTCATGCCAGGAAGATACAAAGGAGTCATGATAAATAGAAAAACAAAAAGGGGGAAGAGACAAAGGCAGCAGACTGCAGGGGATGACTCTCTAAAAGTAGTTCTTCAGAATGGGACTTATAGATCCATGAAATGAGATATCACAGTGGTAATGCAGAGAAAATACACAAATGCATTCAAGAGACACAGGATAAGTGGAGAAAGGGTTTAAGGGGAAGATACGAATGAAGGGGATGTGGCATATTAAATGCACTTAATAGGCAGAATAGGATTATTGTCTTCTGTGATCAAGCTAATGTAACATTCTCTTATGAACTGCAAAAAATTATTGTCCAAAAGTAGACAAATTGGATGCTCTGGACAATTTCTCTTTACTAGTCCAATAGCCACAACGTAATTATCAATTTATATAGTGCATCATTTATTATGTAGGTCCTAATGATTCCATGGCCCTGTCACAGCAGAATCTGTGGAACTATTCCTCTTAATTGTTTCATAAAAACAATTCAATAGAGTATAACAAAATCCCAAATGTTTTCAAATATAACAGCAATCAGGCTTAGCTGTGGTTCTACTTTATGGCATATCTGGCAGGTTTTAAAGATGATAGGCTACAAAGCACGAGTGCCTTACTTGGGGCTGCCATATATTTTCATTACGTACAACATTTATAAAACACCAGAGAGCGTGATGAAGTTTAATCTAAGGAACACAGTTTCATGGTGTAATACAACTGTTATTCCATCCTTAGTAGTGCTGTGACATGTGTAAAAACAGAAACTGATCTCTCCACGAAACAGCAAATAACAATTTCTTTAACCAAATAATAAATCCAGTGAAACTTGTAGCGATAAAATAAAATAGACCTTTTATTTGACAAGTGGGATGATAAGCACTTTCGCGTGGATACAACCACGCTTCTTCAGATAACAATTACACCCACTAACTTGCTTTAATGCTTTTTTTGAACTTTTTTAGTGCTGTGACATGTAATATTGTACGTGTATTTTATGAGAAGTGAAACTAAGTGATTTTAGAGCAGGAACTGATATTTGAAGTTGCTACACACATTTCTGAAGGATATGCAAGGAGTAACAGTCATGCTGTCATGAAGACGGGCTTCACTATACCACGTAGAAGCACTGAATGCTCTACCTACTGCCTCTTTGTAGGTTTTATGCACCATTACAAGGAGCAGAACAGGTGTTGTTAGCTTCCTGGATGTATCATATATAATACAATGACAATGTTTATGAAGTGCTTTCAGGTACTCATGTAAGTACATTAATGATGAACTTTAAATGAGACAAGGTCAGCTTTGTGACTGAACAAGGCATAATGTGTATACATATCTGGCTCAGAGGTATGTGTCATCCATCATTCTAGAACTATTGGAAACAAATGTGCATTAACCATCAGCACTGTTGGTAAGGGGGTCGAGTAGCTTATTTATAAGGCCTAACCTAGCTATTTTTTTAATGCCTACATTGTCTCTGTACAATTCATGCTACCTCTTCCAACAATGATAAACAATGGTCAGTTGTTTGTCATACTCCAGAATTCACCACATGATGCAAGCACTCAGGTTCAGGTTCTGCAAGTACACATATGACACAGTTATAGTACACACAGGTGTAAACAACTTGAGATGTACCTCACTGGCCTACATGAAAAGAGACATGATGGTGTTCTTGGGATATTTGTCTGATGCAGGTTTGAACCTAGCCTTTAGCAGTATACTACCATCACCAGGAATGATGCCACAATATGAACAAAAGATAACAGAATTCAATAACTGGCTTAGATTCTGGTGTCATTCAAAGAGGGTACAATATATATCAACTTGGGAAGAGATGGGAGACAGTCCCAACTGACTTGCCAAGGATGGTCTGGTCTGCACCTTTCTTCCTAAGGCTTTCATGTATTTGGTAAATCCTTGTCCACTCTCATAGTCCCTTTTTCAGGCAATGCCAGTTTTCTAAAGCTTCCAGTGTAACTAATCAAAATCTGAATAACATTATTGCATTGCTGCTCAACACCCTGCAAGCACTTCTTTCCCTGGAAGGCACCAATATATGCATCATCATCACAGAGACCTGGTTTAGGACTGTTAGAAGAATTCCATCAGTACAGGGTTTCAATTTCTATCACACATCCAGGCTCACTACATTAGACAACTGTACTAAAGGTGTCTCCATATTCTTAAAAAAAAACCTTCATCACCAGGCTCATTAGATAAGAAAATTGCTTGGAACTCCTCCATGTCCAACTTACTATTAACAAATCCCTTCACCATATCATAGGTAAATATAGGACCTCTATGCCCCCCTTGGTTAATACTTCCTACCTAACTAGTATGTTGTCACTGTATATTAAGTCAAACACCATTCTCCTAGGATACTTCATAAACTGGGAGGCTTAAACATGTACACCAAAGAGATTTCTGAACTTTATCAATACAAACTTCCTGGACCAGCTAGTCCACATCCCAACTACGTATGATAACATCCTGGACTTGACCCTTACCAATATGGTATGTAGATGTGCTCCACTCCAATTGTAACTTCTTCCCTGGTCAAATCAGACCAAAAATTAATCACATTCACCATAAGACTGAAGTCTAAAGCATGTTCCAATGCCACAGTATTCACAGATTATGTGAAGACTCAGCTACTAAAACTGAGTGATGACCTGGCTAAATTCAAAACCCCTTTCCATCTTGATGACCCCACTGCTTATGCAAAGTCCTTCACTGCCAAATTCTGTACACATGTAAACAGCTGCACAGATACATCTGTTCCCCCTCAGAAACAAATACCAGGCCAAATGCAAGAATTAACCCTTATTGTAGACTCCACTTATAAACAGGGTATATAATAACAGAAGAAACTCATTGCACACAAATAATAAATCTAACCCTCAAAATGTCAAAAACATTATTGCCAAACTAAAGAAGGAACTCTGAACCATGATTAAATCAAAGAATGCTAGATATGAGGTTATAATAGCAACACAGGTGAAAGATAACCAGGAAACCTTATTTAACTATGTTAATAGGCTCTACAATAAAAGTAGGGAAAAAAACTTAATGCACAGACAAATAAAAATAACTCTCAAGATGGCAAAAACTAAACCAGGAACTCCAGACCCTTATCAAATCAATCAAAGTCAGATATGGTGTAGAAACAGCCACTTAGGTGAAGGATAACCACAAAACTTTCTTTATGTTAAAAATGTCAGAAACAATGCCCAGCACTGTGTGGAGCTAATAGTAAATGATATCACATCCTTAAATTCAGAGGACATAGGCAATCCAATATTCTCAGATCTTGGAATATGTCCAAGATCACATACCCACATTTAATACTCCCTCACATCTCACAAGAACAAGTTCTCAAGGCACTATTTAAGCCCATGAATGCTACATCAGTGAGGCCAGATAACATATAAGGCTACTTACTGGTCAGCCTGAAACATGACTTCTCTGATCTCTTACAGAAGCTATTTAACATCAGCCTCAAAACAGGGTTCATGTTAGATGAGCTGAGGACAGCAGCAGTCATTCCCTTGCATAAAGTTGGGGCTTCAACAGACCCAGGTAATTATACATGCATAAGCCTGACTAGTCTTATCTCTAAGACTATGGAAAGGATCATTATGGAATTAATAAATAAGGATACAGGCAACCTACAGACTGTCAACCCAACCCAGTTCAGATTCATCAAGGCCAGGTCCTGCCTACTTATCCTGGTTGACATTTTTGAAAAAGGTACCAAAATAAAGGCCAGGGGCAAAACAGTGCATGATGCATAGGTGTTCAACACCATTCCACACTCATGTCTCAAAGGCAAACGATCCCAGTTAAATGTCAGTCCCTCTGTAACTTGGATAATGAACTAGCTCACAAATAGAAACAAAGAAATTAGGGTAGGTGGCTCAACCTCTTCCAAAAGACCTGCCACCTGTGGTGTATCCAAGGTTCAGTCTTTTCCACTCCTTTGACATTTAATTCTTTAAGGTCAAAGCTAATGTTAAGGGTCAGTGGATAACCAAAATTTGAAGATGACTGCAAAGTAGATGCCATCATAAACTCCCCAAAGGACTCCAAGATCTTTGGCAAGCATAACTTCCCTCATAACTATCAAATTGACAATGCATTTCTGAATATTGATCTCTTGGTTAGGGATCTAGGAAATTATGTTCACAAAGAAATGCCCTTTGATCACCAAATATCCATCATTGTAAGGAAGCCCTTTTTCATGGTACAACATCTGTCTAAAGTCATTGCATCCAGATCCAGGGGTGAGATCGTTTTACTCTACTCAGCACTCATTAGGTCAACGATTGAGTATAAAGCCCCTTCAGTATGTACCTGTCTAAACACTTGTCACAAATAGAATGACCACAATGCTGTCTCATTAAAAATCAAGGCACTAAACTGTAAAAAACTATGCAATTTAGAAAAACATCATTTGGCACAAAAAAGCAACTTTATTCGAACCCAGGAACAATGTGTAAAAAACAAAAATGAACTAACCCCTCAGCATACACCTTCATAGTTCAAACGTTTTAAACACAGTCTTCTTCTTTTGGCTTTTCCTGGCTAGGGGTCACCACAGCGGATCACCTATCTGCCCATGATTGGCAGTAGATTTTTGCAGTGTCGAATTGCCTGCCTGGCGACCGACCTTCCACAGAAGGCACACATGCATGCAATCAAGCCTAGGGCCAATTTAGAGTGTTCAATCCACCTACAGCATATCTCTGGGATGAAGCCGGAGCACCCAGAGTGTCAGAAAAATATGTATTAATGTGTATTAGTAATATGCTTAGTGCATTTAGAGCTTGAAAAGGGTTAACACATTTATTCTATTTCATACTGCATAAATCTGTACAAACTGCAGATGCTTTCTGACCTTCTATTGTTAGCTAAAATCTTGCTTGTGCCTTGGAAATTTACTGAGAAGTAGATGATTTCTGCTTGCTTTAGGAAAATAATGAATAGAACAATACTACTTGTATGAAACTTAGACAAGAAGTTCCGCTTGTGCTGTGAGAAAATACACAGCTGTAGAAGCTATAGATAATTAGGACAAAGCCTGTTTGAAAATGTGAACTGCAATCAGCATTTGCTTGTATCTGAGTTAGAAAAGTACCTTGAAGTGTAACACTATACAATAGAAGCCTGTAAACGGATTAGTGCTCACAAAGGCCAGGTTGTTTTTCTCAAAATGTTTCTCACAAATCTAGTCATGTCAGCAGAAAATCTGAGTAACATCTGCTGTAGAACAATACTGAAAGTTGTGTTTGATCACGTCAGCCATAGAAGGCCATGTCTTGTAAAACACTATCAGAATAGCATGTTTCCTGTTAGTAGTTAGACAAATCCTTGTATTTGCATGTTTTTGTCTCCTTGCAGCAAGTTATTAAATGTGCCTTAACTGAACCTTACGTGTATTGGTCTTTGAAGTTTTTTCCTTTGACACAGAGGAATCCCACACAACCACAGGGAAGACATGCAGACTCCACACAGGAGGCTCCCCAGCTGAGAATCGAACCAGAGAACCTCTTGTTGTGAGGCGGCAATGCTAACCGCTGCACCACCGCAGCTGCCCAAAAATTTTAAACACAGTGACACACTTAAATACTTCATCAATTAGAACATTGTTAAATAGAACCAAATAGAATGTACCAAAATGCATATGAATTTAAATGAAAGCAGAAAGCAAAAATAATTCTGGTGAAATGCTACACTGGTGATTTATTTTTTATAGCACAAAGCTAACAGGAACAGTTTGTTGGTTTTATGCAGGCCGTACAGAAGAACCCTTTGGTTTATCTTTTACTTATAATATGCATGATAATACCATTCATTATTTGGATGCCAAGTTGTATATTGTTAATAACACAATACATTTGACGTTATATAGAAAAGAAACTTCTGTGAATTCCTTTTTGTATGCATCTAGCACACACCCTGGCCACTTGATAAGATCTCTCCCCTATGGTGAATTCTATAAGGCTAGAACTTTATGTTCGGATGAGATTAATTTCTAGACAGTAGCTGTGCATATAGTTGATAGATTATTATCTAAGGGTTATAATTACAATCTTCTCATTACTACATGGCAGAAGGTTGTAGATGGAGATAGCCAGTTTACTCTAAAATATAAACTCAGTGAAAACGTGTTTGGGAATTATAAAGGGGAACAGGAGGATATATATTTTGTGACTCGTTATACTCCATTTGTTGAAGGTGTAATATGTATCTTGAGGAAACATTGGTATATTATTACATCGGATGTGATATATAAGAACTTGAAATTGAATATTTCATAAAGAAATTCACCTAGCATAGCAAGTAGAGTAGTACACACACATGTGGGTAGTGAAGATTTGGAGTTTCAGTGTAAGGGATGCACTACTTGTAGTTACATGGATCAGGGAACTACACACATCATTAATGGGTAGTTGTTCAGAGTTCTAGGAGTATTTAATTGTTATCAAAAATGGTGCTGTATGGGTTCTTTTCCCCTGTAATATGTTTTAAATTGATAAGACCATACATCAACTTAGGATGAGGATATGTGAACACATCCAATATCCTCTTTAACAATGCAATACAAATGATTAAATAAAATTCAACAAACCAGGTAACCACAAAGAGAATGAAGAGCTGTATAACTCTCAAAAAATGCTGTTTATTAAATCCAAATGTCAGTACTACAAAAAAATATCACCATTAAGCGGTTTCATCCCTTCTGAGGGACATTTTAAAACATTATTTACTCACAATAATTTATTCTGTGTGTATTTTCTAACTTGGAAATGATTTTAGAGTGTATTTTAGGGCAGTAAATTAGTTAATGATTTAATTATTAATTAATTAATTAATTGTTAATGGACTGGTGTATTTGAATGCTGGGTAAATGGAATTATTTTGTTCTGAAGAAGTCCCTCAGAAGGGATGAAAGTGCTTAATGGTGGTTTTATTGTGTAGTACTGACATTTGGATTTAATAAAGAGCTTTTTTCGAGTGATATGGCTCTTCATCTTCTTTGTGGTTAACACATACAAGATGTCAAAAATAATTCTCCTACCAAGTGATTCAGATTTATTGAGGTTCTTTATATGTATGTATTGACATGTTCTGATTTGTGTGTGTATATGTATATATATATATATATATATATATATATATATATATATATATATATATATATATATATTCCAAGAGTCAGTTTACATGCCAGAGGTTATATTTGTATTTAAATCCTTCTGTTATATTATTGCAGAAGGAAAATTGGTTTATTTTCACTTATGATATGTTGCAACCAAAGGGCAATTCAAACCAAATGAATTACTTATGAAATATTTAATGTAACAGCTTTGGAAGTATCTTGTAACTTCATTTCATAAAGGTTAGGATATGTATATTTTTGTATTCAACTGGCTTAATATTATTATTATTGTTATAAGTATGGTTATTCTATGAACTCATTTGTTTCAACTGAATTATTTTTATTTTATGTTTTCATTTAAATTCATATGCATTCTAGTACATTTTATTGTTCTATTTAGTGATGTTCCAATAGATGAATGATTTAAATGTTATATTGTGTTTAAAACTTTTGAACTTTGAAGGCGTATGGTGAGGAGTTAGTTCATTTTTTGTTTTAACACATTGTTCCTGGTTTCTAATAAAGTTGCTATTTTGTGCACATGATGTTTTTCTAAATTTTGGAGTGTGGAAGAGTTTATATTTGGCAATAATCATAAAAGTAGTGTTTCTAATATGTAAAAACTATGCAGATTTTCCCTCTTCTCTGTATTATACAGGCTACTGAGAAATGATTTATGCCTCACATATCGAGCGTCAACAGAACCTGTTCTGTCATACCTATTACAAATTTGCAAGTCCAATGGTATCATAAACACTTACTCAAGGAATCTCAGTCTCTTTTGTCACATCAATCGAATATGTTGAAGATATAGGTATGTATCGTAAAGAATACCACATATATGGTACTGCCTTCCACACCACATAAAGCAAAGTACTTCACTTACTCTATTCAAATGTAATTTAAATGAATGGATGGGTGACCACACATTCACCCCTGGTTTAGCATCCCTGTCCTTCCTGATAAGGGGAACATGTAAATGGCCCCACATAACCTTGTCCAGCCCATTTCCAGGTCACTTGTATGGAAAATATAAGGGCTAAAAACTAAATGGAACTGTAAGGCTAGGCTTCTTAAGATCTTCACAGATCGATAGCCTAGTAAGTACCTATGAACCTATGAATCTATGACTGTTCACAACATTTACACACATAAAGGTATACCACTGCATAATACCATCTAATTTCAGAGCTAGTAGGGAACATCTGGAAGTAAATTTCACATTTTTTTAGGTTTTCTATATTCTTGAGCCTTTAATTAGTTTTTGAGAGGTCACAGATTATCCAGTGAGCCAGTTATGTTCTGCCCCAATAATAAATGTACTATAAAACTCAGAAATTCTTAATTTTCATTTTCAGTAAGCTGGCTATTACTGCTACAATTTTCATGGGCATTACAATAAAAATTAAAAAAAATGGAGGCTATCAGTATTATAATCACAATTTTCACAGACATTATTATAACATTAAAAAAATGAGGCTATTAAGTGCCACATAGCTGCTTTTAAATATACAGTGGCATCTTTCTCAGTGGTTCCTCTTTATGCAGAAGGGGCCTTCATTTAACTTCTTCGGAGGATTGTGTTGCTTGTTGCAGCAGTATCATGACAGCAATTTTTTTTCTGTTTTAAGAACAGGCATGCTCACACTGTTTTAAGAAAGGTCAGTGAAAGTTGCCAGCATCAGAAACAAATACATGCATCTTTACTCCTTTAAGACTTACATTGTGAGTGCCACTAATTTCTACTTACTTTTCTGATCAGTTTTTATTGTTTTTACATTTTTTCTAGGAATATCAATTAAATGTTTCTAGACAGACCTTCTAAATAATGAATACATTTTCTGAATAAACTTACCATGATGTAATTACTTTGTGGCACCGAGGAAGCATTGTAGCTTAAAAAAAAAAGAATGAGTTAGTTTCCTCAAGAAATTAAAATAACACCAAAAGGTTCATGTAGTAACACTTGGGTGGTTTAGGTAATAATAACAGTCCCAAACAACTTGTAGAACATTGGTTTGTAAAGACTCAGTCCTGCAGAGCGTAACTTGTAACCTGAAAACCTGTATGATAAAATAAAGAGATTGCAGACATAGCAAAGCTTTGTTGTATCAAAGAGCTTCATGAATAATCAAAAAATGCCACAAAATCATCTTAATTCAAAAATCACTTGTACTGGGAAAAAAAACAATAAAAGCAAAAAAAAAATACATTAACGGTTTACTGCTTTCATTCTACACCTTGGGACTTCTTCAGAACCATTGTTTTGAAACATCATTATATATTAAAATAAGTTTTAAAATGACCAATCATCTGTCACAATCAATTAAAGAATGAAAATGTAAAGATGAAATAATGTTGATACTTCAGTCCCGTCAGTGTGCCTAAAATTCATACAAAAACAACATCAGTATACTACTGAATATTATTCATATTTTAAAAATTTAAAAACATCATGAATAAAGTTAACATTTACTCCAAAATATATACAAGGCAATTAGATAAAAAATACTGAAATGCTGGGAAATGTGAATATTAAAAATGTGTATGTATGTATATATGCAATGTGGGCAGGCTAGGGAGGTGTACAGGACTCACTTATTTTAGAGTTTAGCTGCTCTGTTTTTTAGAAGAGGGGAGAAAGATGTGTATTCATTTAAACCAGAAGGTGTTGCAGCATTGTGTCTCAGTTGCAATATTAGCTCTCTTCTCTCCAGTTCTATCTCCCATGCACCACTCCTGGGGGGAAAAGGCAACTGTTTGTAAAACAACAAACTGGAATCTAGTGTAAGTAGGCCATATTAAAGTATGCTTGAACAGTGAGCTGTTAATATTTCTCTTGTTTATAGCATCCTTAAGATATTGCCTTAGCACAAAATACAGCATGGTAGTCCAGCTATTGCTTAGGTCATTTCTAAATGTACTGTAACTGTGATAAGATGACTAGTTGTTGTATCTACATGATGGCCAACCTGACATATCTAAACAGCACATGATGATAAATAAGTCATAGGTATATTGATCAGTAGTGTCACAGATGCTGGAGAAGCGAAAGAAAGGAGGGAGGCTATCTGGGATTAGAATTAATGAACATGGCTTCCAGACTACAGGGAGGGTAGTCAGTTATGTTTTAAAACACTGAAAAGCACTGTCACACTGAAGAGAGGGAGTTCTACTTGAGAGAAAGAACAATGCATACCATTGTCACAGGAAGGAGGAATTAAACTTAAAAGGGATTTAAAGCAGTACACCTGGGTTGGTACACTGGAGGAAGGATGCTTGCTGGAGTTAGAGCTACTGAACAGCACCATTTCAGAGGAGGGAGGAGAAAGGAAGGGAGGGAAGCTAGCTAAGATTAACAGTGTTGTACTATTGAAGAGCACACTAATTTTGGAGGCAGAGAACTACCAGGGGTTTGGAGTATTGAGCATGAGTATCATATTGGAAACAGAAAGGTAAGATTACTATAAACATGGACAGTATATCTGTGGTGATGAAAAGCATGAGAAATGTCAAAGGTTGCTGGCAAAACTGCCTTACAGGTAAGAGGGAATAGCTTAGGAGCAATAATGTCAAAGGAAAGAGAGAAGACAAACATTGCATCACCACTTCAGTGAAGTTGACAACGGTGATGTCAAGTTTACAACATTCATACTGAGGATTTCATGCTTAGATAAGCTATACAAATGTTGAAAGATTCATTTAGCCCATATTTACAAATCAGCACAGTAATGGTTAGTAGAACTATTGACCTTTTACCTCATAAATGACTCAGAGTGAGATACTGATTTTCTAATGATCACCTAGATTTAAGTATTTTTTAATCTTTGTTAAGAAATATTAAGCACAGCTGTTTATTCTGACCCAAATTTAGTTCACTTAACTGACATGCTGCAGACATGTGAAAGTTGTAGCAATCAGACCAACAGCTACATAATGCAACCTGCATAACCATTTTTAATAATTAAAACCATAGTGCTTTTCAGGTTTGGAATTATGATAATCTAGAACAATCCACGTTTAATGTGTGTTACATATCAGGTGATAGTAACTTAGTGATCATTACTAGCATTTGCAATTTGCCTGCCATGGCTACATCATAAATGTTTATGAATGTCTATTTTTAAATGTCTATGACACTTTGTTTGTGCTCATCAAGGACTCATATTGACAAGACATTGTCAACAGCAACTGACAGACAGGTAATGCCTCCAAGGTGGCAGGATGCAGCGGCTGACAGTTAAAAACCTAACCTGTACTGGTTGAGGGACATAATATAAAAATTGAGAGGGTGTATTTTACTAGTTAATTTTCAATACAATTATGATTCATGGGTTCTTTTCTAGAACAACTTAAATTAAAAAAAAAAAAAAACAGATCATATAATCCAAAATATTAAGCTGCTACAACGATGCCCAAAATTAAATGAAACAAACTACAAGCAAAAAATGATGCCCCTGATTAATACTTTCTTTTAGTTTTGGTTGGCTTACTCTGATTACACTGATAGGGACATGGTATTCTTTTTCTGCACCATAGGTTTATTAAGGATGGTCTTTTCCTATTGTTCATACTGACATTAATGTTTACATTTAGAATATTCTAGATCACTAATGATATCTAGTTTAGTATGACATGTGACTATGGTACTATGCTTACAGTGGACCTCACTGATAAAAGGTACAGAGAATGAATGGTGTTAATATCAACTTTACATTGTCCATCATTCTGTTTGTTTTAATGAAATATATCACATGGACTTTAGCCAAATAATTTACTCCTGTGACTGAAGATGTAAGGTGCTACAATTTCCTGTTGTCAGTAAAATATAAGCAAAGTTACATTTTTGCATGCCAAGATGAGCATTCAAAAATGGAAGAGACATCCAATTCTGATCCTCTACTTACAAACAATCATTTAAACATAACAAATGTAAACATGCACACACACACACACACACACACACACACATATATATATATATATATATATATATATTTTTTATATATATATAGGCTTACAGCAAAAATGAAAAATAAACAAGTAATATGTGAGATGATGGTTTGCATGCTATTACTTCATAATTCCATACAAAGACACACACACACACATACACACACACACACACACACACACACACACACACACACACACACACACACACACACACACACACACACACACACACACAGATATATATATATATATATATATATATATATATATATATGAAACATCATAATATTTGAAGAACTCAGTTGTGTTAGAAGGATCCATTCCTATTAGTATTAAACCAGACAGTGCTTCTGGGTCATCCCTGAAAACAGGCTTTTGTGCCTAGTCAATTTAAGAAAGCAAAGAAAAGACATACTCTGAATTTCTGGAATGGTCCATTTTGACAATGTTAATTCATATAACCTTACCTTCTGCTCCTAAAGTTAGGTCATCTTCAAAACTGATTCCTGGTTTTGGACCAGAATCTGAAACAGGAGAGAGATTTGATAAAACCTTAAGTACAGGATAGAGCAGTCTTATGGTTTGATGAAGCAAAATTAATTGAAACTGCATTATTTAATATTGGAGCACAAAATTCATTGAAACTGCATTATTTAATATTGGAGCATGCCCAAAACTTTTGTCAGCATCCTGTTTATGTAGCATAACATTGTGGCAGAAACACTGATGTGCATTAACATGGAAGCATTCCATAATACTACTATGCCTATGGGTTTTCGCCTCATGTTTAAAGGGAATAATCTGTTATTCTAAGCCTGAGTGACCTTGGCGTTAGTATATTTACAGTTTTATGGAGTATAGAGGGTGCAGAGGGTTTGCCCAAACAAAACATGTATCTTAAAACTTCAATATTAACATAGCATCCATATTTGTTTCTTTTTGCTGTTAGTGGGTGCAGTGTTTGTGTTCTCAGTTTACTGACACTGATCCATTGCAATCCAATACACTGATTGTAGAATTCAGTACAGAGGGAACACATTCAGGGGGAATTTGTTAGTTGCCACTAATCATTTTCTTTATTGGCACTGATGACACTGGAGATAGAATATTAAACTAAAAATGTATGGAGACAGAATCCACATATGTGAAGGATATTATAAAGGCTTTGCCTGTATGTGTAAAGCAGGTATTTTGTATTTGTACAGTTTTTAATAGTGTTTGAGATTACATGGAGTGTTATATTTATACTCTTATGGAAAGTTGTTTTTTTTTGGTGTGTGTGTGTGTGTGTATGAGGCACGGTGAATTATTTCATCTGTTACACAAAATCTAAATACGACTAAAGGCACAAACTTTGAACCATTAAGTACAGTGCGGTTTTTCAGCTTCAGCATTTTTTTGCATAATCAGGTACAATAAATCTCACAGGTTTAACATCTACCTCTACTAGAACTATATTGTAATGTGGGATTTAACATCTATCCATTTTAAAGGTGTATTAGCTTATTTATCCATTCTGCACTGTCAAGAAGTGAGCCAAATAAGGATGACAAGAGAACACTGCTTTTTTTTCCAAGTTGTACTAAATGTTATTCTCTGATTAAGCAGCATACTCAGAGTGACACAGCTGGTAAATAAAGGATAGAGGAAGTAAACCAGATAAGAATAACCTAATGTGCTTGGATTTTTCTATACTAACTGGAAGGCTATATAGAAAAAAATCTTTAAATTAAATGAATAAAATTATTTTGAAATTAAAGCAATTCCTTAAATTAATAAATAAAAGTATGCTTTCTGTTTTATATATATATATATATATATATATATATATATATATATATATATATATATATATATATATATATATATATATATATATATATATATATATATATATATATATATATATATATAAGTTGTATAGCATTAGTAAGGGCATAGAAATATGTCTGTTGTGTTACAAGAAAACTTTAAATCAGTTTGGCACACAATATCATTCAAGAAAAAAAACAGTTGCCTGCAGTGAGGCAACTGTTTAAATTAAATTGACATTGCATTGTGCTGTGTGTGATCCAAGTGAGTTTCAGTCTCAATTGTTTCCTGAACTACACAATATCATTCAGCTTTACTTCCTAATCCAAGTGCCCAGGATTTGAATAACAAGTTATTTATAAGATAAAAGCTTTATTTTAACTTCCCAAGTCTTCCATTTCCCATTGCAGAAATCAATATAAGGTAATGGATACATTCCTGATGTATCCACATCAGTTAAACCATCTGAGACATTTATACTGGACTAACCCTAACCACATGAGTATGAATTTATTTGCATAAATGATATTCTGTTGCACCAAGTGTTGTCATTGGTATGAAGTCATTGTAAAGTGTCATTTAATTTAGTGTGAGGGTGATTTAGGCTGCATTTTTGTAACATGTAACTTTAGTTTAATCTATATTTTGTTCTCAGACTAATTGAGAATTGCTGTCTGTATGCTAACCACTCCATTTTTCCAGATTCTTAGATTGGTTTATAATAACACAATCAACCCTTTATACTTTCACACGTGGAAAGTAATAGACTTCACTTTCATGGGGTTTATTCAGGTTTGTAGAAGATGTTGTCCTTAAATGAGTCAGATCCATTAAGGCCTCATGGATCCTTTCAGATGGAAAGCTCTTGGTGTACTTAGGTAAATATTTCTCTGACTTTGAACATTTTGTTTGTTTTTTGTTTGTCAGTGTTATCTGTAGAAATTCTAAGAAGACCAGCTTTATTAATTTGGCTCTGAACACCCAAGCTAAGGACTCCTCTTCAGTCTGCTGCTCAAGTCTACCAACTTGGTTTAATTTATTCTGGGTAGACTGTGCCTTGCACATTTACAGTATAATCCCTTGTTTGTTGGGTACTATCTCTGTAAACCTTATGTAGCTTGTATATCTGTTACACACCTTGATGGCTGCTTTGGCAGTTGAGACAGCTGTCCGCTACAGCAGGTGCAATGGCTGTATCCATCTTTCCACCACTATTTCTCCCCTGCACCACCTCTACCCTCCACCAACAACAGTGTTGAGTTATTTCAAAGCTACTGGACCACCAGCATCTCAAGACACACTTTTGTCTCTTTGTCATTGTTGGCTACATTAAATTACACAATGCTTGCCAGATCATCAAAGGCACTAACATAATTATGTAAATAAATGGTGCTGTCTGGAATGTGAAGTGTTACTTTATAACAACAGTATGTCACCAAAGAAAGGATCAGGAGCTCTTCTGCAGAATTATGGTAGCTTTACTGTTCTGGAATGATGTTATTCGAAATTTATTTAATCAGAATTAATACTATATATATATATATATATATATATATATATATATATATATATATATATATATATATATATATAAAACTTCTGCTACAGTAAGAGCATTTGTTCACATCCAACATTGCAGCAATTCCTTTATAAAGTTACTTATCAACTGTACTCAGTCATGGAGTTTATTTTGTTCTTTACAATATCTGGGGGATTTTATTAATTCTATAACATTTCATTGTGCAAAAATGAAATGTATATACTGCAGTACAATATTCATAAATTCTTTTTCACTAAATTTCATTCCTAGGGATGCTCTACTTAAAAGAACTAAGACAATAAGCCTAAACAATCTATTTGGTGCTGAAGATGCATATAGATAAGCTGGTGGGAAGTGGATATGAGCCTTTTAGTTATACAGTTACATAATTCCTGACTATATCAAATCAAGATACTCTGCTGAACATTACTGCCCATTATGGGTGACTTATATGGTTTTCATATTGTGAACATGGTATTGCATATATAAAACCTATGCTAATCTGGTCAGACAGCACCAAGAAACATTGTACTGCTTGTTCTGCAAACAGCAGATCCTTAAGAAGACATTTAAAAACATGTATTTAACATTATAATTAAGCAAAGGCTGGTCTAATTAAGTGCCTTCTCTTAATAATTAAAATATCTTAAACAATCCAGTACCTGCAAGTGGTTATCAATACAATATCTTCTAAGATTCAAGTGGTCGTAAACCCTTATTTTTGAGGTGGCTGCACCTAAAAAAACACATTCTCAGATGTATTGTAAACCAACAGTTTATAGTGTCATCTTTTGCTGCCTGTCTTACTTCTAGATACCATTAATTCCCATCACTTCATCTGTAAGCAAGTTATTCTTGGATACTGTACATTTTCCGGTTTGCCCCCTTTCTTGACAGTTCTCTTTCCAGGGTGAATAACTTGCAGGCACATGTTTGTAAGAACAGTGGAAGGGGCTTACTTCAGATATCATAGTGTTTTCTTTATTTGGCCTTATATCCTCTGTGCCATTCCTATGTAGAGGGCAATTCTCAATGCAGATGCTTCTGCACATATCCGGATCTCTTCCATGCACAAGTTCTACACAGTGGCCAAAAAGTTGACTGGTAATTCCCAAGGTCACAACCAGAGGTCTCCAACAGTACATCACAAGCATCCCTCCCACCAAAAGTAATATTTTCTAGTTAATGTAGTCCCTGTTCTAGCCACCATTGTTCTGAAAGCTAGCTAAACCTTGATTGACAGTTCCAAAGGAGATTTCTGTGTCTTTATAATATGAAATCATAATTCTTAGCTGGCTCTGATTTTTGCAGACATCCCCAAGTTTGCTTCATATCTTTGTTTTGTATCTCATAATTGTTTTTGTTTGATAAATCACTGTGTATTACAGTCAGTTAAAAATGCCAACCATTAGCATTTCATATTTCTTACAGTTCAGAAAATGTATGTTGATGCAAAGCCCATTGTTGGTTAACTTTTTGTCAGTTGCACTAATATTTAAAAATTGTCCCTGATTCTTGATCTTTGCCTCCCTCTTCTTTTCAGCATTGTCTTTGATTCTTGGTTAGTGCTTTAGTACCTTTTCATGTAGCAATATAAGAGATAAGCACTCTAACACTGATTTTAAGACTGTGCCAAATTACTTGAGAAAAAAATGCATATATGAATAAATATATATATTATATATATATATATATATATATATATATATATATATATATATATAAACACACACACACACACACACACACACACACACACACACACACACACACGTAGAATTTCTTGTAGTCTGAGTTCATACATTCTAAAAACTGATTAACAGCCTTAATACATCCACTGAAAGGTAGTTTTTTTTTACTATTTTCAAACATTTCAAGCAGTTAATCTCTCTGCTGTACCAAATGCTGAATGTCCTGTTGATAAATATATAGAATTACTACAAAAAGAGTTGTTGCCACTTTTTATTTTGGAAGAGTTTTCAAGTAGATGCAATCATCCTTGCCTAACAATCCATGCTTTAATACCATGGCACAACAACAATCTGCTGAAAACACTTTTTTTAATTGAACTGTGGGGGAATCGTGGTGTCCAGGCAACTCTCAGTCAGATTATATCCACTGAACAGACAGCTCAATTTTAAATATAATCTACAGTGTTATCATAAGAATCATATATAGACACACATGCGCATACACACAGACACACAGACACACACACACACACACACACACACACACACACACACACACACACACAGACTCACAATCACTGATTTTATTATTATTATTTTTTTTTTTTTTTTGCTAAAGAATACATTATGACACTCAGTGCTGACCAGACCTTTGGTTTTGCTATAACCACATTTTCTTAACCATAACATATTTTTCTAGTAGATGCAGAAGTAAGACAATGAGTGCCATGGAAGAGAATATCCATGATGTTGGAAGAAGGTGGATAGATAACCCTGTAGACTCACCTACATTAAGCGGTTAGTCTTAAAAATGCTACCTTGAGCAGACATGGCATTTCTTTGAATACAGAAATTCGTCATCGGAAATTTGTATTTGTAATAACTTTTAAACTTTTGAAATATTATTCATTCTGAAAGTAAACATAAAGCTTGTTATACTTTATGGTTTAACAGAAGCCATCATAGTTCATACTGTTCTACAACCTATAAGAAATACTTTTCATGTGCAGTACTAATTAACTTTTGCTGTTATGCTCAGTCCACATCAAGAATAGACTCATTTAGAATAGACAAAACAAAAAGTTGAGAATCATTATTGTTGGGGGGTGGGTAGGGAAGAGATGGAGAGAAAAAGTGAGACAGGGAGATTAATATCTAGGACTTTGTATATACATACCATTGAGTGACAAAGAAGAATCCATTGAGATGCTTTCCTCTGATGACCTGTAAACAGAAGCAATGTTATTATAAGAAATCCATCCACTCACAATATATTTTGCCATTTTTACTCGTGAGGTTGGGGTGTCACATCAGCAGTGACCATCATCTCGAGCCAATGCATATAACTGATAATTAGACATGGTCTATGCAGTCATTTTGCAAAAATTAAAGAGACTACTTCCAGATTCAGTTCCCCCTGTGCATTATCATGTTATTAATTGTTTATTTATTTGTTTGTTTGTTTGCTTGTAAAGGAAACGGCCTTCTGATACCGTACTGCATGATTTGGAATGTCTAGGAAATAAAATAGCATTTTCACTATTTCGTGATGTAAAAGATGGCCTGCTTGATTGACTTAGCTCATATCCAACTCTTTAATGTAACTTTTAAAAATGAAAGTGTAGAATTCTGATCAATGGACTTCCTTCATAAAAGAACAAACAAACACATGCTTAAAAAAGAATAAATTAGTCACAATGTAAGGAAACATTAGTGGGCTTTTTGTATAGTATGAGTATTCCATCCTAAAAAGTTGTATATGATGAGGCATGATGTGTGTGAAGGTGTATGACTAAACTTGTGTTACACTGGGTCCATGTTTATATTCATTTTTGCAATTATTTATTGTATTGTGGTGTGTTGCCATTTTTGGAGATAAATCACTCGCATGCAATGCATATATTATTGCAATAACCCATGGCTGTGTGTGTGGTTAATGCTGGATTTATCCATGGTTGGTGTGGTTTGGTCACAAGAGTGAAGCCTGAGTGACCAAACATAGCCAGCCATGGGTAAAACCAGTAGATTCAATGAAGGGCCTGGGAGAAAAACTCCTACATATTGAAAAAAATTAAAGAGACATTCAATAATATTAATGAACAGACATTAAATAATATACAGTCACACATTCTTTGCTAATTAGATTGCATCCATATGAAATAAAGGCAACTATTATAGCATAAAATATACTTATGCATTACTAGATATTGAGTTTTGAACAATGAGCATTTGAAGAGATGTATTAGTGGGTTTGTCAAATAGATAATAGATCATGATTAGTGCCTAGAAATTTAAAGAAATGGAGGTGAGGGAAGGAACTAGGTAAAGTAGAAAATGTGAATATTATAGTTATGATACTGGGTATAAAGCAAGTTCCCAGATAATTATAGATATGGTTATCATAAAGTATACATTAGAAGTATAGAGTTGGCGATGTGCATATAATTAACCCATCAAATATAGAACATTATCATTGAGCAAGTTACAGCTTTAAGAGGTTATTATGCTTCACAGAGATACCAAAAGCCCCTCAATGTCATTAGGTAGATCTGACTCCAACACATTACTTTTGCTATGAAAACTGGTTTTGTTTTCTATCAGTATTCTCAGTTCTTCGAGGAAGGCCCAAGGAAGTCTCAGAGATTACAGAAGTGGAAAGAAACTAGACCAGTGAATTCTCTGAGTATTTCAGAGAGGCTGCCACAGCATATGTGGCATTCATGACCTCCATGTGGACCATAGTAGCAGAGACATTAAACAAACTTTTTGTCATAAAAAAGACTTCTGTTTATTATTTTTAAAGGGTGTTAACTGAAGGCAAGATAGCCTAATTAAAAAAGACAACCTTTTATTGAAAAATATGTTTACAATTACTGTACGGTTAATACACTTTCAGAGCCAAAGGAATTTGCAAGCCTGGTCATTTTGAAACGTTTGTTTCTAAGTAATGCTGTCTGAACAGGCCTATTTTAAAATAAGATACTTGTTTTATGGTCCAGCAAAATTTAATCATTTATTTTTTAAATTTCAATAATTCAGAGGGTTGTATTACAAAACTTTTGCCTATTAATATAGAAGATAAAAGTTAATACATAAGTACAATTCATTCTTATATATCTGAGTCTACTGATTTCTGTAGAAAGTTCAGAGAAGGATTGTAAGATGTATGTAAGTCTATTAATAATGTTTCATTGGTTTTAGCGGTATTTCATTTTTTTAATGTGTTTCCCTGTGAATTAGGTTTTGAAATTGTAAGATGCCTTTTTATGTCACCTGTCTGATTCCACCAATATTAAAATATTTTGCATAATATTTTAGTTTTAAAAATGCAAAATGCAATGTACTTTTATTTAAAGGGCCAGTTTATCACAAGATGAAAGTTACTGCTATGGAATTAGCAATGGTCCTATCCTATGTCAAAATCTGTTTAAATGAATGGAAAATATACTTCATGTATTTTGTAAATAACATATAGAATTCTATTATTTTATGGATGCCTCATTGATGATCTGATTGAATAAATGAGTTTAAGATAAAATTAATGCAATGCAACTTTTAGATGTGGATATTTATAGAAACAAATGGAATGTTTACTTAACTTAATAAATCATTTTAGATTATTACTTATTTACATGGGAATAGTTTTTGTACAACTTTTTTGTGTTACTAATGTTGTAAAGTCTCTGATGATCATTGAGTCTAGGTTGACCACTTATTATATATGTATTATTTTTAATAATAATCTTAATTTTCATCTTAAATAATAACTAAACACATGTATATAGTCATATTTAGAGAAATAATATATAAAAATGATGAACAACACATGTAATAGCTACTGTGCCATCTTATTACATACATGAAATCACCCTGATAATTTAGAACATAATTATATCCCTGTATATCAAACACTGCTGTAAATATATATAATTCGACTTACATTAAAATCTCTTGCACTTCATTACAATAATGATATAAAAGACAGATTCATCAAAACAACCATGTTCCTCTAAAAGTCATAAACAATTATGCATACCTAACATTTCCAGGAAGGCATACTTATCATAAAAACTTTATTAAAATTAGTTCAGTTTCAAATAGTTTGCAATATTTTGGAACTCACATCATAAAGTACATGCATCTGCCTTAGGGCAAAACATTAACCTTTGTATGGAATGTACATAATAAAGTTCCAGTAATGATTTCCCCATCTCCTGTACCCAGAACACGAGCAATTATTGACAGGTCTTTTATCCATTCATAATTCTATAACTGATGTGTCATAATATCTGCAATACCATTACATCATGTCTTGATAAGTACCTGATAACTGACAGCAAAAACATTTATTTATCAAATTGTATCAAATTAAACATAACTCAAGCTCATAGTACTTTCTATGCCTCAAAGTGCAGCACATCCCAGAATAAGTCCTTTATTCTACAAAGCAGAATATTTAGATCTACAACCAGGAGAAACAAAGTCATCCACTAATTATCACAAAATATCCAGACGTATGCCAGTGCAAAGACTAGAGCATTATATACCCTCTCCAATTTTTCATGAGGCACAATCCATCTCACTTGATGTTGTCTTAATCCTCTCAGGTGTGTACCTCATTTTAATATTTATTTAAAACAGATCCTAAACTTCAAATAATCCTCTTAACTTTTATCAGCTTGAAACCTGACAAACCAATAAAGTTCTCTGCTCTCAGCACTTTCTTTGTATGTTTGCTAGCAGTGATTTTATATATTTCATTGAAACCTGACAAACCAATAAAGTTCTCTGCTCTCAGCACTTTCTTTGTATGTTTGTTAGCAGTGATTTTATATATTTCATTGAAACCTGACAAAGCAATAAAGTTCTCTACTCTCAGCACTTTCTTTGTATGTTTGTTAGCAGTGATTTTAGTGATTTTATACATTTTATTGTTGTCTTCATTTTGCTTCTGGTGCCACTCTTTATACAATTTCATATTTTGCTTATTGCCAGTCCAGTTTGTCCATTGAGAGTACTTGGTCTAATCCTCTTAACTCACTCATCAGGCATCCTTTCTGAACATTCAACAAACTTTATTCACAACTTCATAATGCAAGCCAAACCCAATATCTTCTATAACAGAGCCAGCCCTCTGCTTTGCTACCTCAAAGAGTGGATGTTTCCCAGCAAGTATAGTCTCTTGCCATACCAAATGAATAACAAAGTCAGGCACCTGAAAAACATCATCATACATTTTACCTAATAAGCATATCCAGAAGAGGGGTCTGACACATAACTAATTGCAGACAATAATATACACCTCACACAATCCAATTTTGCATCAGTCCTCTAAAGTACCTAATTAACTTAAGAGACAGATATCTCAGACAGACTGAGAAGTGGGTTATTCCCTGAGACGGAATAACCTTTTGCCCATTCATGTTACACCAGAGACAGATGCAATCTCTACAATATGAACCCCAATCATCACCCATGCTAGTCAAAGCAAAAAAGCCCCATAACTGAAGATACTTCCTTTGTGGATAATGTTGCATAATATGATACCTTGCACACAGGTTGCAGCGATGCCAAGTGAAGGATGACCATCTCCCAGAGCTCCAGGCAGTGGAGATGATCACGATAAGGAGTCAGTTTAGTGCCGAGCAGAAGGAGAAGCACTTGCTAGACAGAAGCAGATACAGTATGCTCTGGAAATGACAAAGAGCTGTGGACTGGTACATAGCTCTGGCCCACAATAAAGCATGCCTACTGCAGTAAAGTGATGTATGCAAACCAGATACCAGACTGTGCTTACCCTTGCATAGGCTGGCTACTTTGTGCATCAGACATAGGCTACCCAAGTAATAAATTGTAAAGAGTAAGGTGCAGTTATCATCACCTGCACAGGTAGGGGAGGGAATGAAAGTGTGAAAGGTCTTCCACAGAGAAAATGTGAGTACTACAGAAACTAAAAATTATGACTGCACTGTTTGTATGAGGTGGAACTGTAAGGGATTATTATAAAAGGCTTTGTGATAGGCCAGTATCACTGGTTGTCTGAGTGTGTGAGGCACTGGTGTCTGTGATGGTGTGTGTGTGTGTGTGTGTGTGTGTGTGTGTGTGTGTGTGTGTGTGTGTGTGTGTGTGTGTGTGTCTAGTCTGGTACACAGCCTCAGGAGTACTTGCAACACTGTTGCTCAATTAACTGAACAGGTCCAGGGCTCACATGGAAGATGTGTGGGCATTCCCTGCAAACCCCTGCCCATGGGAGCTGCTTCTATCAGGAATTTCAAAGGTAGTACCACAGCCCTGACTAGAAGTAAGTGTGCTGCCTGGCCAAGAACATTGTTCAGTACCGGACATGTCAGTGCTATGAACATCATGACGTTTCATGTGTCCTCTTTTTCCATCTTCTGCCCATAGGCACCTCTATACTGATATAGACATGGAAGTGCTGGTGTTGTGTGACCGTGGTCCGTGACCTTGGCCATCCATATTCATTAAGGTAGAGGTTGATCAAGTGTATTGACCATGCCTACCACACAGCATGTACATTTTGGAGGACCTGACTTGCAACAATATGAGATCACTTCTGTAAAAAATGTCACATTTATGAGCAATGCACTCCTGGAGGTCATCCTTCATAAAATACAGTGTCCATATCATCTCTTCAAAGGCTGCACTGTACTAGTCTGTGCCTCCATTATGAACTTGGGTAGGTGTTGGGTCACACCCAATGGCTCAAATAGTTTGAGGGAGGCATACCTCTCAACTGTTCAGATTTATGCAGAATTTCCAGAATTTTGCCTCATATTTTTAGTCTTTTCCTCCCAAAATTTGTGGTTTTCTGGATTTTTTGGGGCAAATCAGCGAGGATTGAATTCACTAAATAATAACAGGTGTTTGAGTTTCAGACTTAATATCCTTCAGAAAATGTATGGTAACACAAGACTGTTTATTCTACCAATGTTCTCAGTTTATAACAGCAATATTTAAAATTTGTCCCTATTTTTCAGGCATTCTCTCCCCATTATTTTTGGCTTTGTCCAGATTTTTTTGTGCTAAGAGTTTGAGAGCTATGGGGGGATGGCAGTACCCATGAGTTCACTATACATGACTGAACATATCCATGTGGTCTTTCCACCCTATGGAACTGGTGGCAGAGACTGATGCATGTGCCAGAGAGGGTGACATTTTGTCTTGACTGTGAGTGCCTTTACTAATCCCTGCCCCAGTGCAGTGTATGTTTCTTGGGTGTTCATTGGCACAGAGGATCTGTCCATAGTCTAGGTTGGGGATCTACATACTTCCTGTGTCCAGCATAGACACTGTACTCCCTGACTGTGCCAGCTACTCACCACTATAACCACCATCATCATCACCGCCATCGTCATCAGAGTTGGATGATTTTAAAACACCAGGTGAAGGAAGTTCTACAGTCATGGTCCCAGATAGAGAGAATCACCTTTAAAATGAAAAGCACAAAGCCCAGTATGAGTTTAACCTGTCATCTCTACGTCATTCTCAGTGCAGATGTACAACTACAGAGGTTACCAGGACTAGAGATAATATGCATTACCTCATGCAAGTGCTTGTAGTGTCATATCTGTGATGTACTTCAAGTACCTGAAGCACACAATATCAGTGAGATATGTAATAACAAAGGGAGTAATCAAAATGAATCATGGCATAGTGAAGAATAGCAATACCCATCTGGGGTATCTCCAGTGAATACCATTGGGGTACATTGCATCTTGGCTCCAAGGTCAATCACAGTAGGACTTAGAAGAGTCCATTCTCCCATCTCAGTGAAGCCATAAACACTTTTGTCTCTGTCAAGGATGGCTTGATTGATGGAAAACCTCCTTGTCTCCACATCTTCTTCCACAAGGCAAACTGCTCATTTTTCTGCATCATGGGTAATGATGACAGTCCTATGTCTAACCTACTTGTAGTTGCAGTCCTGGCCACTCACTGTATTAATATCCACCACCTGATCCTGACAAGCAGATTCATGCCAAGAACGGTCATCAGTCTTCTCCTGAAGAGTGGATGGGGGTGGAAATGGAGGGCCTGCAGCATACACATCATTCTTTGCATCAAAGAAGTGCCCCCCTACTCTACCCCTTACCAGACATATTGCTGTGTGGATGAACAATGCACTGTATGAGTATGTCAATATGGACTGCTTGTCCAGCTATTCTGTGTACAGTATAACACCTTCTTGAACACTCCATTTGGAGTGTTAATAATAACACATGCTAGTATACTGTGAAACCTACATACACTGACTGGCACACAAGTGGTAGTACAAACAACCCCCACAACACACAGAGAAGCATAAGACATGCGGTAAGTGGTCTGATAGAGACCCTCCCCTTCAAATCACAGTACTGTTTTGAGTACAGTTTGCCACACAGCCTTTTATGTGGATATCAGAGAGTAATACCTGCTATGGTCACCTACAACAGACACACAGCAACCCACATGCGCATTACCATGTAGGATGGTATAATCAGTATAATCTGGCAAGATCTGTTGTTTTTCTCAGCCAAACAGGTCTTGGCTTCTTGGGATTCATTAAAAGTGGACCTGTTGTATGCACTATTTTGGAAGATTTTTGTTTAACTCCATTTGTAACTGGGGCTGCACCCATAATTCCTCACTTTTTTCCTTTAAAAAAATAGCCATTTTACTGACTATTTATTCAATAAACACAATCACTGTCCTTTTCTTTTCCAATTTTCATAGTGCTATATTTCTTGACATTAAAGATGGGTGATGTGATTGCTACTGTACTATGTATTAATTTTCACTGACCATCTTGGAGAAATGCATTTTTAACTGAAGTAATCATCTTGATCATTTTGCAGTTACCAGTCTAGTTAGTTATCAAGAGCCAGAATTTCACTTTTATGTCTGAAAATAATAGTAGTGAAAATGTGGTTAAGTAGGAACGCCACTAGAATATTCAGAGGAATAAGCATGTAAATCCTCCATCTACACATACCTTTGATGAGTGTATCCTGTTTACCACTGAACTGTGCAGGCTGATATTTAATTTGTCAGTTAATTCCATGCTGGGAATACTGCCAAAACCCAGAGCAAGGCCAGGAAAAGCAGTGGTTCTGTCCTTCATCAAGTGCTAGTTTTGCCTCTTCAAAGAATGAAATTGGTTTCAAAAGTCAGGATTTCCCCTTAGCAAATGTATATATTGTTCCAGATTGTTTTGTGCCCCCCCCCCCCATGATTTTCCATAGAATTGTGGTCAGGCCGATGGTCTAATATTGATTTGTTCTAATAATAACAGCTGTCATTACAAAATGGTTTGAAAAGGCATGCACTCAAGTTACAACTTCTAAAACCAAGCAATTACATTCAAAATTACAGTTTTGCTGCCTTCATTTTTTATTATAGATTAATATTAACAGTGTCATTGAGGCCGGGAAAAAGATTAGCCCCTAATCTAAACTGCCAATACACTTCTTTGATTTCTGAGCAAGATATCTACGTCCCCCTATAAAGTTCCACAATCCATTTAGTCTAATACAAAAAAATAAATATTTTTAAAACTGGCACATTTCTTAGAATGTTGACATTTTTAGACCATTCATTATGATGGCTAGTTAATGTGCTTTCATTCTGTGTGATAATTTTCTCTGCGCTTTACTTACCTATTATGCTTCACATGCAGCACAAGTCACAAGATATACAACTCTACTTCTATTGCAACTATAATGGTGACTAGCCCCAATTGTTTTGTCATGCATTTTGACATAGCTTATTGGCTATTGGACATATATCTACACTGCTTACAAAGCCATTAGACTTCACATGTCAGGGCTCATCTTTCTTTTTTTTTTTCGTTTTTGTTTCTATCAAACGTATCTTTAAGGTCATTCTTTCTTTTACAAGTAAAGCAAGGTTTGTCACCCAGCATGTTTCAGAACATCAACATGTCCTTAAAACATTGCCCATTTGTCACTTAAAGTTCTCTTTATGTTTTGCTATTTATTGGGAATTCAAGGCCCAAACAGGTCTCTTTTCTCTCTCTTGAAGAGAGTTACTTATAAGTATAGATATTAGGTATGCAATGATAATGCCATCTGTAACTATTTTGATATAATTTACTAGAAGTTTGTCTGCTGCAAGACAGGGTAGTTTAAATTTTTTCAATTTTTTTATCATGCTAAGCCATGAGATTAGCCATTTCTGTGTGTGAGGCCTGCCATGGTCCAGGGATACAGTGATGCAGTCTCCAGAATAGTGTCTGCCATCTGTGTAAGTCTGGCCTGTGACCTTTGCACAGCAATGGCTGGTAAGGCCTATACAGGCACAAAAGTAAGCATTTGCAGAGACCTCATGGGTGCAAAAGTGGATGCCATGTGGGTTACCAGTGATTTCAACAAACATGTTTGCTCTTGGTCCTTATATGCCATGTCGCTCAACATGCACTACAGGTTGTTCTGCATAACATGCAGAGGTTACACATTCTCATGCAGTCCATGGAGCTCACCTGCCATCTTTATCATGGCGTGTGCAGTGGCCATCTTTTCCTGGATCACTGACCTGCACATCTGCTAATTAATTCCAGGACAGGAAGATGCTTGGCACTGCAGTGGCCACCAACACACTTTTCTCCTGTAGTCGCGATGCACAATTTGGAGGCAGTGTGGCTGACAGATGCCATCTGTAGTGGTGACAACTCTGTAATATTAGTGGGGCTTACACTGCAAGAACATCCACTGTTACATGACATCATATGTAGAGGGATTACTTCATGCCTTCTGATGCTAACACTGCTGAAAACCTACTGTGTCATTTGACTGTGCCAGAACATGTTGCCATCAGTGTCGGATACAAGTGACCTGATGACCTCATGTATTCATTTTCCTGTTTTAATGAGCACTACATCAGGTAAATCTGTGAAAGGATAAATAGACATGCCTGTGGCGTACATACATACATACATGCAAATATTTCAAGTACAGGCATTAATTCCCTTCTAGACTGCCAATATACCAAAACAGTTGTTCCCATAAATGTCCAGGCTGTTCATAAAAATATCTAAACTAGTACTTGCATTAATGTAATTTGGTAGTCTGTTCCATGCATCATCCGCTCTCTCAGAGAGCCATTTATTACACTTCTCATTCTTATAGAATTTCTACATGGGTAATCTGATGATTCTCTACAACTTTTTGATAACCTCAAACATTCTCAGAGGTTGTTGTCTCTAAATGCCATATATACCTGAATAAGGTCTCCTCTTAGATATCTATAAGAGACACTGTACAAGTGCAGATATTCTAGTCTTTCATAGCAACTTAAATTTTCACATCCATGGATGCCCTTGGTATATTTCTGCTGTACTCTCTCCTATATACTTATGCTTGTTTTCTTATAAGGTTTCCATATTGTTATTCTATACTCTAATGTAACTAACAAACAATGACTTCATCTTTTCTGATTCCGTAGACTTTATAAATCTTTTATACAACCTATAGTTCTGTAACTATCATTAGCCATTTGGTTGATATGATTAGAGAAACTCAAAGCTGGATCTATTCATATAGCCAGGTTTTAAATGACTCTACAGTTTTAATCCCTGTGTGCTGTATTAAATATTCACCTTTCAGTTTATCTCTCCCAAATCTCGTGTGCTTAGTTTTTGATGTATTTATCAGCATATTATTCTCC
The DNA here is from genome assembly GCF_019279795.1 of Protopterus annectens. NCBI lineage: Eukaryota > Metazoa > Chordata > Ceratodontiformes > Protopteridae > Protopterus > Protopterus annectens. Next base: position 1,056,517,113 of record NC_056743.1, read on the forward strand.
TGTGCCCAAATGGTCAATTTAGTCAAGTTCTTTTGCAGACATGCCTTATCTGTAACACAATGAATCAGTTTACCAAATTTCAAGTCATCTACATACAGGCTGTAGAACAGCTCAGATAAAAAAACGAGAGATCTGAAAGGCACAATCTAAACAAGTAAGGGCCTAGGACAGAGTTGTGTGAGACACCCTGACTGTAACCTCAAATGTCACCTGTCCTACTGCTGTATGATATTAGCCATACCTTATTTGTAAGCCATGTGGCTATCCAGCTTATTAACAGTACATTACTACTGAGTTGTTCTAATTATTGATCAGTGTTTTGTGAATGACCCTGTCAAATGCTGAACTTCAATCTATGCAAATTATGTCACAGCACAATTTTTATTCATAGTTGTTATTATATTGTTAGAGAACATCATGGTATAGGCGATACTAGATCTATTTTCAACACACGCATGCTGATATATGGTTTTAAATCCCAACCTTTCCAATATTACCTCCTCCATTATTTTTTCCGCAGCATGAAAGTAAACTTAAATGTCTGTATAACTCTGGGTTTGTCCTACTCTCCTTTCCCTTAAAGGCAGGTTTAATAAGTGCAAGTCTCCAATCTTGAGGACTCTCCTCATATTCATATGACCTAGTGAATAACAGATATAATGGTACTGCGAGTTCTTATTGAAGTGTTCTCAGGTCATTATTACTAACTCTGCCTTCTCCTTGTGCTTTGTTTGGATCCAGTCTGCATAGTTTTTTTTCAATATAATCTAATTTGATTTCAGTACCTGAGGTTACCTGGATGCCACTAGGACAAGGTTACCTGGATGCCACTAGGACAACTTATCACCCCCTTTGTGCACTGTGTTTAATTTGTCTATCTTGTTTATTTCAATTTTCAAAGGTGTAGTTCAACCTTTTTTCTATTTCTTATATTTTGCTTTTTCTCACCTTAATCAAGGATATTGTTCTTTTTTGAAATATATCCTGGTGACATGTTGTGTGCCTAGATTCTGATGTTAAACATTTTTTATTTTTGCGCATTTAAACAATTTCTCTTTCAAAACTTTCCACATTCCTCATGCAGTTTTTACACTAAACACATCGCTCTAATTAATTTTAGATAGTGAATGTTTTGCTTCCATATAATCTTTAATTAATCTTCTGTGCATTGGTTTAGATTTCAGTTTGGCAGACTTATTTAGCAACAAATTAACCTTTATAACCCCATGATCACTGTACATCAATGGTGGTAAAACAATAAATTCACACACAATGTCTAGTATGTTCCATTCCCTGGCAGTTTTTTTTTTACAGTCTGAAGCAATTGTTGTTCCTGAACATGCATTGTAAATAATTTCCTTACTAATGTTGTTGAATCAATATTATTCCAGTCTGTTTCTGGTAAATACACACTCTAGGGACCTAAACCTTGTCACCGCAATAAACAGGACATGCTGGAGGGATAGATTCCTATCCCAGAGACTTCTCATACTCTGGAACAGGCTACCCATCTATGTCAAGCAAAGTTCTTCATTAGCACTCTTCAAGAAAAATCTTGATGAGTGGATGGGAAATAGGAAATACACCCCGGGGATCACTTCTGTGTTTCTGCTCGACAGTGGCACAGGAAAATAACTTTCTTGGGTGGCATAAGCCAGGGAACCTTGTTGGCTAGGCTTACGTAGGCCCTTAGGCCGATAGCCTAATACCTACCTATGAACCTATAAATTTAAGTCCCGGCCACTGTAATTCTTCCTTCCTGTGTTTCTTGCAAGAAATGTATGAATTCCTATACATCATCAGCAATTGACTCTGGTGGTTTATACACTCCAACAATTGTCATATGTTTCGGGGTTGTCATTATTGTCACAATTACACAGTCTATAGTATTACAAAGACATGCATCGGGAGTGTTTCTCCCTGGGCTTCCGCTGAAAATTGTCTCGTTCCAAGTCAGACTTTCCAGTAAACAAATGTTAAATAAATAAAAATAAGTGTAAGTTATCATTGAACATGTAAAAATCACAGGTCTGATAACTATTTTTAATCCCTGTCATGACACCTCCACCTGATTTATTTTGTTAATATGTTAATACAGTAAGAACACTTGTACCCTGACAGAACTGGTGACAGTGCTGGAAGATATGCCTTACCCCAATCCATGACACACAGGTAGGTACAGGTCACTTACGTAAACAGCACATGGGCACAGACTTATCTTGTGGTGCAGGCTGATACATCTGCAACCTCAATATACCTGTAGAACTAGTAAAAGAGATATGAATAGGTGTTCTGTTGAATAACCCTCCATACGTGTGGGTCACAACCTGACATGCTATTACTAACTTGGTGCATTCTTTACAGATTCACAGCCTGTCTTTACTAGCACAGTGCAGTATCCAAATCCAAGCCACTGCCAGGTAACAGGATGACTTGGACTGAACAGTCAACTACCTAGAGGGGGCTAATAGGAAGCCTTCCACTTTTGCACACCATATCTGTGTTGGTGGTCCTCCACCTTTGGCAGACCCATCCTTGTTAATGTCTTGTGCCTTAATCTTGGCATGCTGTATCATATTGTTGACCTTGTGAAACACCTGTACAGCTGACTTATTATGGCCATCACCAGCACTGAAGTCTTGCACCAGTCCTTGCAACACTGGTCCCAGAAAGCCTTGTCAGTTTTACCTTCTTCCAGGATGCATGTGCTATGTATGCATAGGGCCTGCAATAACACCTCCATATCCGGTATGGTGAGCTTTTCCAGACATTGTCATACTCTTGAACCTATGGCAAGATGTGCACTCCTGTGGGTTACACATGTTGGTCAATGTGTTTCGTGTATGTCTACCCTTGGCTGACCCTAAGTCTCAACACTGGCCTCCTCCTTACATTTTGTGTTTACATATCTGCCTGCTGTTGTGCTGCGACAATTCCCACATTGAGCCATACTGACAGCAGCAAGAGGCATGTGACCGCTGCCATCTTGTTGCCGCACTGTGCTGATGGTCAGTAGTGTTGCACACATATTGCCACTCTTGTCTCATTCTACACATGACCATGCCTTAGTCTGTGTATAGGGTCCAGTGTTTTCCATGTAACTCTGTGTGCATGGCAATGGTACCCTTTGTCTACAGAACCATACAGTTAGAGTTCCTCAGGACAAAGAAGATTGCAGTCAGAAGGCATACCACAATGAGCATAGACAGGCATATGCCATGTACACAGCAATATGCACTTTTTTGTATAATATGTTTATTTTGTGCAATGAAATACTTCAGAATTTACATTTTGAAAGCGATGCCATATCTACCATACCATGGTTTTATTGAGTTATAGAGTTTTTTTGCCAGGGAGGCTAAATGGGCCTTTGCTTAAGCTTGCAATTTATTTATTTGTAAGAATTGAAGTGGTATGATGTTTACAAACATACACTATTTGGGCTGTTTGACTGTTGAATTTTGTGGGAAGAAGGCTATTTTTTAAAAGCTAGTAGAACATTCAAAAAATCCTGGCTATGTCCATAGAGCACAGCCTGTGCACAAATAAATTTGCAGTTCATTCCATTTGCACATTTGTAGCTCTTTTGCTTTTATTGAAATAAATATAGAGTATGCTGAAAGGCTGCTATTCATTGCTCTGTGGATTTCTCTGACACCTTTCTGCTTTGCTCAACTACTTTTCTGCCTTATGTAATGTACTTTGAGTGTATCTTTGGACTTGGAGAATTATTGAATTTATGATGCTGTGGTGGTTTATTGACACTTATGAAAAACTACAAGCCTTATTTTTTAGGGGGCAGCAGATAGGAGCTAATTGTGCCAAAAATGGACTTCAAATTCTGAACACAACTAGTCATGTATATGAAAATATGATATGAGGAAATGCTGTTAGTTTATGAACTTAGGTTTCATCACAGTAGAGGAATTGTAGCTTTATCACTCTTATGAGGTAGAAGGGAGACAGAAAAGGAAGAAGAAAGAAAGGCAGGTACTTGATTTTTTATGGCATGCATGCATATTTCTGTCAAAGCACTTTACACACAACAAAGCTCCGTGAGAGAAAAAATAAATGACACAGTTTTAGTGTTTAAGGAGAATGTTTATTTGGTGATAGAAAAACGGTAAGCAGTGATAAAGAGATGACCAACCCTGACTGCACAGTTATGTTGTAGTACTTAAATCTTTACACCTTCACTGCATTGTTTTTTTTCCAACCCTTGTAGAATGCACATCACAACTGTCTTAAACATTGATAAAGGGAAAGTATATGGGCCTGTTGAGTCATAAGGGGTTAAAGCCAGTTACCTTTGTTTCTGCCTGAATTTGCATTGTTCTAAAATTAAATTTTGATGCTTTAGGTTTTGAGCTTCCTTTCTGTGGTAACAAAGGGGAAGTAAGCAGCACTCCACCCCCTCAGCCAACAGTTAATGCAGACCAGCATGATGCAAGTTTCTTGAATGTTGTCTGTCAAACTTTCCACACGAAGCAACAATAAGTCTTCTGAATGCAAAACAAAGCACATTCCTTTAAAATATCATGTTATTTTTTTCAAATACATGTTTATGAAATGTGCATAACATACATAGTAGGATACCAGCAACAAATGTGATACATTTATGAGCTTTGCATTCATGTAGAACTTGTCAGCAGGATAGGCACAGTAAACTTTAAATGTTTATTTCCAGATGTATCTTAGTAAAGGACAACTTATGTGTATTTGTTTGATAAGGTCATAGGTGATTATTAGGCTAATGACTGCTGGTGGTTTTCTTAAACCTAGTTCTGCTTTCCAAATGTATCTGGTAGGATGATGCCTTAAGGTTGTTTTAAGTGGACAAGCATTTATAGGCTGCTGCTGTTAGATACATAGGTGCCAGACCAGGGATAAATGTTTGATTCCCCATCCACTAGTCCAAGTTACACTTGAGTTGGAATAGATTACAGCTCTGCTTGACATGGATGGGAAGTCTGTTCCTGAGAAACGGCAGTTTCTGAGACACATACCTATACCTCCAGCATGCACTATTTGTGTTTGCAGGCAATGTTTAGGTCCCCATATTGGATAATTATGATGCTGTTTGTTTTGCAGACGTGCAACAGATAAATCAGAGCAGGATCAGGGGAAGTTTTGTAGGCCAGGCATAGATCACCTCTTAAAAGCCTTTATGATACTTAGTACATGGACAGGACTTTAAGGCAGTCTGTGTAGGGACATGTTGTTTAGGCCTTGTATTCTTTGTATGGGGAACCTCTTTGGAAGCTATACTTGTTGCACATGCCTGGTCAGGTACATACATAAGGGGGCATTCTGCACAGTGATTGGTCTGCTGAGAGCTCAGTACACTAGGACAATGACATCCTTGGACATAGATGCCATACCCTTGTTTATAAGTTGATTTCCTTACCACAGTAAACACATGATGGCCAAAAGCCAGGTTGATTTCAGACCTCTAGGTCTAATCTTAGGAGGTATTTCAATATGGTAGTTGCCAGGAACAGGAATCTTCCCAAAGGACAGTATTATGCATTTTTGGCATTGCATTTTAGACTGTGAATCTGGCACCAGTTATATGTCTGCATTGGGCCTTCTGGAGGGCGTTTGCATCTTTGAGGGATTCTTTGACTGCACCTAGTTTGCAATCATCTGCAAACTTGGTTAAACAAAGGGCCTTGATTTGGCCTTAACCTCGAGAAATAGATGCCAAAAAGACAGTCACCAACACTGAGCTCTGATGGACTCAACTACTGACTGACCTCTTTGTGGAGGTAGACTCCCCTTCTTAACTTAATCAATCTTATCTGTAAGCCAGCTGGCTATCCAGCAGGTGACACAGGGATTGATACCTAGTTTCATGAATTTGTCAACAATGTCCATATGGGCTATTGTATCAAGGTAGACAGTATGCACTGTTTTTCCCTCATCCATTGCTTGGGTGACCTTCTCAAAGAAGTCCACCAAATTTATTAGACAAGCCCTACCCTTAATGAAACAACTGGGCTCGGTGGCTGAATGTTTCCTATGTCATTGTTTATTGTTTCTATAATAATTATTTCCATGGCTTTGCCTATGAGACTATTCCATCTTACAGGTCTGCAGTTACCTGGGTCTGTGCATAGATCATCCTTGTACAGAGGGATGACAGTTGCTGTCCTACATTGACTTGGCACAACGCCTATCAGGAAGCTATGGTTAAATTAGGATTTTAGTGGTCCTGATAGGTCATATTTCATGTTGTTTAGGAGTCATCCTGGGATGTTATCAAAGCCCATTGATGCAGAGTTCTTGCCCATGGAGAGTGCATTGAAGACCTGTTCCCTAGTGAAAGCTGGAGGTTATGGTTGAGGGTATTTTACTGAGAGGTGTTGGGGGAAGGGGTAAAATTAGACTTAAATTTGTGGCCAATAGGTTTGCTCTATCTTCTGGCTTAGTATAGAAGGTTCCATTTACAATTAGGCTGTCATATTGCTGTGCATTCCTTTTAGGTTGCTGGTATAGCTAAAGAAAACTTTGTGATTGTCCTTGGGCTGGAAGCTTATTTTTACCTCAAACATAGCTTTGGTAGATTTGATTCACCACTAAGCTGCTTGTTTAGATTGACGAGGGGACTTTTTCCCTTGATGAACGTTCCTTCAAACTTGAGCATACTTGACATGTATGGCAGAGATTTTTATTTAATACCGCTACTGAATAATGGACGCTTGTTTCATGATATGAAACTAACCCTGAATGTAAGATTTTATTATGTGTTTGAATGAACTATAAGTAAAATCCAAATGAAAAAGGCTGTTATTGAATGTCCAAGGAATATCCATAGAATGTAACTAATTTCCTCAGATCAACAAGAATTTAGCCAAAAAGGGGATTATTGTATATAAATTTGAGATTATGATATCTCAGAGTACTCTCCCACACCAAGGTCAGGATATTCAAGTAACAGTGGTGGGTGAATGGAGAGCCCCTGGTGGAGGACAGGGAGAAAACACTTTGAAAGTGTAACAGCAAGTTTGCAGTGCACTGCATTTTTGTCAGCAGAGTTCAATTTTTGATGTGTAGGGACTTTCAGTATATGATCATGCTCTCCAGATAAAGTCCAAAACAAAAGGCGTAGGGCAATACTTCAAAGGACAGCTGTTTGTATAATTGTGCACAAAACAAACTTGTGTGAAAACCAGGCTTGTGGTATGCAGGGGAAAATAATCTTTAACATGAGGCACATGCCTGTGGAGTTACCAGGCTACTTGAATGGGTGCAGGAGGCAAATTCCTCTGTAATGGTTGTGAGTAAAGCTTTATGCATTATAACAACGGACAGCTTTGGGTGATTTGCTTTGTGGAAATATTCTTTGCACTATTGTTCTCTACATTAGGTGCATAAGAATGTTCAAAGGGTAACGCTAAGAGAATAATAGGATTTATATTCAAAAATGCCTTTTTAACCTGTTGTTCATACTCCATGCCCTAATACTGCACAGTGTATAAATGATCCTGTCTGAATCCCTGCCCTTCCCACTGAACTATAATTTCATTTCTTCTGCAGTATTTTATATTCAATCATCCTCACTCATTGATGATGCTATATTTATCCATGACCGGTATGGTTTGCCCACAAGACAAAACACCAAAGTAAGAAAATATATCAAAGGGTGAGTTAAAATGCATTAAATTGCATATGGATCGAGTGGTGATAACTAGGTTTATAATTAATTTATTTAAAAAATACATTATTTCAGTTTTTAATTGTTTGTTGCAAATACAGAGTCCTTAACGTCTGTGCCTGTTTGTGGTTATGTTTCACTGAATGCATCTCTTATGCATGCTGCACAAGTGAATGTTTGTTAATGTGTTTATGCACTCACTGGTATAAAATAATTCATAGTTCTGATACTGTAGTTTTAAACCATATCACTGCACATATTTAAAAAGAGCTTGCTTATTTATTAATATATGCATCAATGCATGTTTTTTTTGTACTGAAGGAAGGAAATAATGGGGGTGATTTTTGTCAATATGTGCGGTGTTTTCTTTTTAAAACTAAAGCTTTTTCTCTCTCTTTTTTTCAGTTTTGTCCTTTATTGTAGCATTGAAAATATTGGTTACTGGCAGACTCGTGTTGTCACGCTCTGGCTGATATGAACAGTGAAAGACAAAAGACAATAATGACAACACTGTATACACAGCTTAACACTTATCCGCAAATAGGCTGGGCAGTCAGAAACAGTTTTGTTTACCATGTTAGTCCTGAAAAGACCCTTTTTCAGTGGAGGCCTGGGGAGAAATGCTCCAGTGCAAAAATACAATTACTGATTACACTCATTAAAGAGTTTTAAAACAATAGATCCAATGACAGATAACAATACACAGTATAAACGAATGGAAGATGTATAATATAATACTGTACAAGACAATTTTAAAGCAATAATGTAATATGATATAATTTTGTGATAATACAAGACTGAAATGATGGAGTTATAATTATACCAAGTTGCAAGGAAAAATATTGAGGAATATGATGAAAGAAAAAATAAAAGGAAGACCTATAAAACTTTGGGAAAATACTCCTGGTTCATTTCCCTTACTCTCTGACTGAATTAAATATCTCCCTCAATGATATTTTCTATCTGTAGACTGATGATTGTTGCTTTATATTTCATTTCAAATGTATAAAACACATAGTAATAAAATCAAGGCTTCACCTCCCAGCTCTTAATGCAACTCTATCGCCATCGGAGTATCTCATAATGTCCAGTTTCTGTGTTCTGGGATTATCTGACACAGCACACAGATTAACTGCATGTATTTTGTGAGATCTGAATACAAACTTATTGACAGTGATATGTTTAGTGTAAGGTATATGAGGTTTAGAACAGACTTGGACATCTTCATGTGGGGCTAGATATATAGAGTAGCAGGAATTAAGGGGACAAGGGAAGATTGGGTTAGATAGGAATGAGGGATGTTTGAGAGGAAATGAGGTAAGGGTGGAGAGGGGACTAAAGGGTTTAGGCAAGTGTAACTGGAGTAGGAGTCACATTTTTGACATGAACTTGCTATACCGCAAGTTTATGTCTGAGACAACGTATAGGTAATCTATTGGTCAGGTAGGCCTTGGATAGTAGTATTGCATGGGAGGGAGGTGTAATGGTTGTCTATATTAATTGTTTTCTCTCTTTTTTCTGGTTGTTGGCTAAGTTTTATGATTGAGAGATAGTAAAGCCTGGTGGTGTGGTGAGGGAGTGTAGCCTTCTTAGCCGGGATCTGCTTATCATTTTGAGTTGGTGCTACGCAAACAGCTTTTATGTTTTTGTCTGTCTCAGTGGTGAATAGGGTAGTGTTTGTTGTTGCCTTGATGTAATACATACCTCTCAAGTGTAGCTCATTATGAGGAACGTACCTTATTTGGGGTCTTAAAAAAATTAATGTTCTTTGAAGTTCCTCAAGTTCCACATTGAAAGAGTCTGTCACACATTCAGTGTTAGGAATTTTTTTAAGTGAAATCCATGGTAAATAAAAACTAATCATATTAATTCATTAATGGATCTTCTTTATAAGCAAAACCAGCATATTTTAACCATCCTATGACCTTCCTAGATGAAGTTGTTAGTAAGCAATTAGCATGTGTTCCACATTTTGCTCATTTGTTCCACATTATGAAGGCGAGTTTTCCTCATTTTGCAGATGGAAGGTTGAGAGCTATGATGTAATGTGTTTAGGGGCAGGTGGTCGCTGAGTTTCTTGTTAAGATAGGCATTGGTGGGGTGGTCAGTTTGTTGGCAGCTCATTATCGGAATTTTTTTTACCTCCACTATTTAGGGCTGTTGCCTGGTAGTGTATCAAGTTCTCAGGGCAGCATTTGCATTGGTGGCAGTGATTTTGTATGGAGGTTTCGGCAGTCGGGGAGGTGAAGAGATTCACATCAGTATTTTCGCGGGCTTTAAGCTCCTGAGGTAATGAGGTAGTCTGCACATGCGTGGTAGGGATTGGAGTCATTCTCAGAGGTGAGTGTAAACTTTTATAAGCCGTAACTGCTGTGTGGTGTTCCCTACCTTTGGTCCTAGTGCCAGGTAACTGTCAGTTTACTGCAAGAATCTTGGGGAAGTAGTTAAGGGCAAAGGTCTCTTTGTATTAATTACAGGCAGAAAAGCAATTGCGGCCAAGTAGAGTCAACTGCGGGAGAACCGTTGCGGTCTGTAGCAGTGTTTAAGGTTTTGGTGTAGAGGTAGCATTGTTAGTGATGGAAGCAGTTTCCCGGAATTTTAGGAGAAGATTTTGAAAGGACACAAAAAGTAAATGTCATTGTAATGTGGATGTGAAGGCTAGCACAACAAAGCCTGATAGTTTTGACAGACTGTTAAATGGAGAATGCCAATAATTAGTAATTTAATGTCATTAAACTTCTATGCCTGCGAAAAACAGCTTGTGAAGTTCTCGTGCATAACATGTCAGCAGTAATTCAATTGGTGAGCTATATAAAGCTATATACTATGTTGCTGTGAAATCTGGATTAACTCCCATGTTGCTTATTCGGGCAATGTTTCTAGTTAATAGCATAATAGTGAAAGTCTCCCTGATCATTGCTGACTTTATTGCAATTTCTTCTTGATTGGTTGTGATCAGGGTGGATGTTTGTGGTGGATTTTTGCAGAATGGCTTGAACTGGTTACCATTGTGGTTATGAAATAGGAGCATAGCTCTCAACTTTCCATCTCTAAAATGAGGAACACTAGCCCTCATAATGTGGAACAAATGGGCAAAATGTGGAACCCATACTAATGGCTTACTAACACCTTCAACTAGGAAGGCCATAGGATGGTTAAAATATGCTGGTTTTACTTATAAAGAAGATCTTTTAATGAATTAATATGATTCATTTCTATTTACCATGGATTTCACTTAAAAAATTCCTAACACTGAATGTGTGACAGGGTCTTTCAATGTGGATCATTGAGGAACTTTGAGGAACATTAACTTTTTAAGACCCCAAATGAGGTATGTTCCTCATAATGAGGTACACTTGAGAGGTATGAAGAGGAGGGAGAAGTGTCTGAGTCCAACGGAACGGAGTATAGAGGGAAAACTGGTCTTTCTTTCCTGTTCTTCACATAGTTCCGGAATTTGGCTTAAGGTTTGCATTTTCTTCATGGATTTTGCCATTTTGGACAAGTACGATTCCTCAGCTGCTTTTCGGGACAAGAGTAATTACCTTTATTCTGGCTGCAGATATTGTTGGTAGATGTCCACAACTGGTTTTGTTATGAGCATTGTAGGTAAATTAGAGGAAACGGCTGCAAGCTGTTAAAATATTTTAAGGAACAACAGGGTTAAAAGTGCGTTATGACCAGCATTTAGAAGTTTATTATTTGTTTTGAAATGGGAAAACTGAAGTTAAATAACAGTGATGTAAATTCATTGCCTGTATGAACAGAAGTATTGCCAGGTTAATGTGAATAACACTGATTACACAGGATGACTCTTTTATGGTAGTGCATCGGGGGGGGGGGGTTGGCTTTATATTTTGGGCACATGCTGGTAATCAATTTATCCGTTCCTGTATGGCGTTACTCTTTCTAACCACTGCAGGTTCTCTGGTTGAGAATTTGGTTGGTGTTCCAGCTATGGGCTCATACCTTCGGTTTCAGCATGGATTAGTGGTGCACTACAGAGCCAGTTTAGGTTGGTGTTACTGATCATTACTGGGCCAGGCTAATGTTGTTTAGAAGCATCTTACAGTGGTGCTGCCTTGATTTATATAAAGTTATCGGTCACTTGCATCGGTACTTTCCGATGCTTGCATTACAGCATTTGCATGGATGGGGCAAATATAGCATTATTGTAGAGAGGTTGCCCTTCAGAGCATATTGTAACCTGTAGCTGAAGGGTGAGCTAGAAGGTACAGCTTGTTGCAGAAATCGTTCTGTTGGACAGAATAATGGTAAACCTAGCGTGACTACAGATGTTGTTGTGTCTTTCGGCTTCTCCCGGTTAGGGGTCGCCACAGCGGAACTCCGGTCTGCTAATGATTGGCAGTAGAATTTTACGTGCCGAGTTGCCAGCTCTGATGCACAACCTTCAATGAAGGCACGCCCATTCACGCATGTCTCCACACAGTAGACGCTCTAGCTGAGAATCGAACAGGACAATGTCTTACTGTGAGGCGACAATGCTACCGTAGCACCAGCATGACTACAGATGATGAGGAGAATTAAGGACTAAGTTTTGATTCGAGGTACTGCTGACAGGGTTCATGCTCGGATTTGAGTTTGGGGAGATTTGGTCATTGTATACTTAGGGCTTTCCTAGAGATTCTGGTAGGGGACCATGAAAGCTACCATCTTCCACATGTTCTGTGCGATGCTAACGGTCATGAGGCAGAGGTGAGGGATTAGCGCACTTTAATTTTGGACATAAGGCATCATCTTGCTTTTTGCCATGTATGAAGGATGGGGGGGGTGTGGCCTGGGAAAGAGAGAGAGGAGGAAGACAAAAAAAGAGTGGCAGCTGGTTGCTGTACAGTTAATGCTTGGCTGGTGTGCTACATATTGTGTCAGTGGTGTGTACAATACAGTTTTCCTATGTGTGTTTTCCTTTTTACCTAAGATTTAGGGTATCACTTCTTTGCCTTGTTTCCAGGGTGCGTGGTGTCCTAATTTTCAGCTTCTAACCATTAAGTCAGACAAAATGGACAGACAGAGTACTGTTTTTATTTGTTTTTTTTTCCCCTTAGCTATCTAACTAAAAGTACTGGATGGTAAGAATTTGTCAATTTTCCACCCAGGATTCCTCCAGCAAGGGGAATTCAGCTGCAGTGTTATCATTTTGAGATTTTGACCTGCTTTGGAAACATGGCGGCAGACAGTGAGTCAGAAGGCTTACAACCTCTTATTCAAGTGTTGGGGTCAACAATTGTATGAAGGTGATGCTTTAGGTGGGAGGTGGTTAGTTGTTGCATTTCAGAGCAAGTACTTCAAGGGTGGCTAGAGTTGGAGGTGTGGATAGTATTACCTCTCATGCAGATGTATTAAGGTGTGTGTTTGAAGGAAGATTTCATGAAAAGTTTGAATTGTGACCCGCTATTATCATTTTGATCTGTTATATGAATGATGATTTTGGGCAAAGTAGTGGCTACCCATTCAGGATCAAAGTGGAAGTAATGGCATGCAGGGGGTTTCGGATTTAATACCATTCATATTTAATGTGAATCCAAATGTTAGTAGAGGTCATATTTTTAAGATTTTACTTAAAATTGCCCCTGTCTTTGGCCTTGGTCCAAAGTTCTTTATGGCTTTCTCCTGTAACTTATTAATTTATTTCACAAGATTTACATTTGTCTTTTTTTTTTTTTTTTTTTTTTTGCAGATGGTGGTTTTGTGATGGGTTCTTCAGCTCTTGCAGTGATATACAATGAGGCACAGATGATGGAATCTCAGAGTTTGTATTGGCTGAAGGTCCAGAAAATGGCATTGTCAGGTGGGGAAGTCAACTGTGGATATTGGTTAGTAACCTGAAGGAAATGGGGCTTGAATGGTGCTGAATGTTGCAGTGGATGTCCCAGGTTCTAGACTGAGCAAGGCATTGTTTTCAACTCTTGTATCCACTTCAACTCTTATGTCCACGTGCTGTACCGGTTGCCCTTGTCCAATAAGTTGTGGGGCCTTTTGGAGCAGTTAAGTTGTATGGCCATTGGGTAAATGGATATGGGTTTGTTTATGGGGATTGGCATTTGTTCACAAATGTGGTAGGAGGTACTGGGATGGGGGTATACTTTGAGGGGGGTGGTTTGTGGCTTGTTGGTTGGCAAGATGGCAGGAAGATTGCAGGAGTATGTTGAATATTTGGAATGCCCTTTCAGCTGGACTAGTAGGTTTAGTGAGAGAAGTTGTTGGGAATAGGGTCATTTCCATTGGTTTTAGGACAGTGGTATAGGTTAGTGGGGCAGTTGGTCAAGGTGTATCAGGTTGGGTGGCAAGGTTTAGAGGCTTGCTACAGGAGTCCGTTAGATAAATTTGAGTTGCAGCTGCCTGGGGGAGGAGTTAGGTGGGAGAGATTTAGCCATTTCTTAGACTCGGGGAATAAGGTTAAGCCAGTTCAGCTGGTAAAGGAGGATTTGGCATAGCTGCATGGGAGACCATTCTTTGTGAACATAATAAGACTTGGCAGTGGTTTATTGGTATGAAGGGTTGTGGTAAGTTGATAGAGTGAAGTTTGACAGACGTTGGCTATTGACAAGATAGGTTATGCTGCAAGGTTTGGCACTGGTAAATGGAGGTTCATTGGGTTACAGTTCATGTGGCATTCATTTTGAATGTCTTGAAGTCATTCAGAGAGTGGTTTCTTGGTCAGCAGATGCTATGACAGTCATTAAATGTGTTGTGTGTGTTTTTTTTTAAGTGGTGTGATAGCATGATTGCTATTAAATGGATTTGGAAGGAAATCTCATTTTGGTTATGAAGATCTACATTGGGTGATAAAATATGGTTGCAGTTAGTCATGATGGTATGCAATTGCTCTTGTGTGGGGTTGAATGGCATTTGGTTTTGGGTTGTGTGCTGTTGGTACAAGTTGATAAGTATGACCTGGGAATAATTGCAAAGCTACTTTTGGTAGTTGGGATAAGTGAGAATTTAGTTCATATACAGAAGTTATAAAAGGTTATGGTTATTACTTTAGCACTGAATAGGAATCATTGGATTATGTCAGCCATTTAGACTATTAAACAAAAAAGTGGGAGGTTCAGATGGGTTTGTTGGACATTACGGTTCATTTTCAGTTGTCAGTATGGAACTTGTAGGGCTTGGGGTGGTTGGGCAGCTAAATGCCATGTGGCTGTTTAAAACATTTATTTTATAATGGATAGTTGGTGTTATGTCAGGTTTGTTATTGCACTAAACTTAAGTGATTTCATTTGGTTATTACAGTCATTGGGTGGTAAATGGGGTTGCAGTGTGGCATGATGGTATGCAAATTGTCTCTGTGTGTTTTTTAGTGGCAGTGAGCTTAGTGTTTATTGTCCAGGAGGTGGGTAATGCCCTTGGAATCTTGGTGAGGCTTCCATTGGTTGTGAGGTAAGGATTTAGTTCATGCTCAGTGGTTATGCTAGGTTAGGAGATTATGGTTTGCTAGCTTAGCATAGGGGAGGGATCAGTGGTTTGTTTTCAGCTGTTTAGGAAGCTGGCGATTTTCATTAGTTATGTGACAGAGTTTTTGCAGGTGATGATTCAGATCCAGCTTGGTTAGAGAAGATGGGGTACACCGAATGATGTTTGGCCTAGTGCCTCAATGGTGGTTAGGTTGCTAGAAGTTGGTTGGAGAGAGGGGGGAACAGCCTGGGCAGGCTGGTGGGTGGAGAAAGAGGGGCAGGCTTGCCCTCTTCTGTTCCCCCTCTGGTGTTGGATGTTCAATAAGTTGCCAAAAGAAAGTGAGCGGTTGCACTGCTTAATATGTAAACAAGCAGAGGTATGCCGCTTATTTGGTTGGAGGTACAAGCCAATAAATGGTTACTGAATTGAGTGGTGGTATGCTGCTTCATAAGTAAGCAAGTGGAGGTATGGACGCTGCTTACTGATCAGGATGAGTGGGGTCACGCTGTCCTATGTTAATGTTACTTGGATGTTGTTTTCATCTATATCATGTTTTGGTTGAAATTAATAAATATTGGTTAACAATAACGTCTATGGAAGTTTAATAAGGGTCATCAAATGTCATTCGGTATGATGTATTTTTGAAGGGGACTGGGACAAATACACTTACTGCTAGCTATAGGTCAAGTGAGATCTGGCAAAATGTTTGGGGAAGGCCGAGGCTATGCAGACATTAACTTAGGATATGGTCAAGATTTAGATATGAAACATTTGAATGGGAATCCTAGTCATGTTCCATATCCATACGTTGCAATACCTTAAACCTCCTTTTGAAGGAGGTCCAAAGGAAGTAAATAATGACCCCTGAAATCTCATGTGAGAGAGAGAGAATCATGAGATGAAGAATTGGTTGTGGAGTTCTACATTCACTGTAGTTGTACCAAGTCTCCATCTGTAAGCCTGGGTAAAGGTACATTGTAGTAATCAAAGCAGGTATCTAAGGTAGGTAACTAGAGCATAAGACAATATCATTAGAACCAATGACAGAAATAAAATACTTGACTTTGGTAATAGTTTTCAATGGAAATATGGTGTGCTGACTGCAGCTGATTGGTCAACCTGTCATCAGGAATCCCACCAAGATCATGCATGGAAGAAGTAACCTCCATTTCCTCCATAAAATACAAGTGAAAGAGGCATGAGATGAGAAGATAGTGTTATGGATGTACATTGACTCTATTATGTTAGAGATGAGCTTCACTTCAACAAAAGGACCCTGTATCAGAACTTGCAAAACTTAATATTGCAAGTTTGATTTCAGCATAAAAAAAAAAGAATTATAAAGTGCACTGTTACACCCCTAAAATGATTTGGCAGTGGCAATCCCCAACACCTCTACTATCTATGGAGTCACTATACCTTAGGGGTGGATTATTCTCACATACTGCAGTCATGCACATAGGAAATATTTCCATATTTCATATGAAATCTTGTAATTCAAAAATTATGTGCTAAAGAACGTCACAAGTTAACAATTGACTGTTGGAGGAGTTTTCTCTAGAAACATCTTGCAAAGCATAACCAAAAAGAAAAAAGTGAATCAATTTAAGTGTGGTGGAAGTAAGTCTGCAGTGAGACAGTAGGCATTCATTCAAGACGTTATAATTGAGGTAGCAGAAAACAAAGAGAATGAGTAACACCAAGATTAAATATAATCATCACTCTCGCCAACAGAATGTCACTGACGATCAATATGACTGCAGTTTCATTACGGTGATTAGAACTAAAATCAGGCTAACAAAAATTGAGAGAATTATAGAAAATTACAGAGTGATATATCTGGGCGTAAACATCTTTTGCATTATCATCATTAATAAAAGGAAGTCAAGAAATAGTTTCCTAGATTGTTTGGATTCTAGAAAGGTTTCATGACAGAAGTAACAATTAAGGATGCTTTTAAAACAATTAGAAAATTTGCAGTTTTCAAAGAACGATGAACAATCTGTTACAAAATTGTACCTAAGGCAATATTTAAGTAGGTAGCCCAGCTCAGGATCCAACCCACAGTGGGCAGAAGAAAACATGAATCCTTGAATGCTGAAAGCCAGCATCAATAAACTCAGTGAAAGAAGAGCAAAATAAAAGTAGTCCACGGGTAAAAGTATTGCTGTAGTAATATAAACCAAGACAAATTAAAATCAGATACTTATAGGCAAAACAAAACACAGCGAGCATATAAAACCAAATCATACTTTATTTAGGTAAGCGCTTTCATCACATCAACGTGGCTTCTTTAGACCTTAACACACATCAATAAAACGTGCATTTATAAAACACTCTAAGTTAAAGCATCCAATCATATGCGTTATCCCCCCATTCATTAATGACATCATTATCCAAACTTTTTAAAGGTATAATACACTATATAAAACATACAGCAAATAAGCACTCCTTTATATAGTTAACGCAAACTCACTTGTGCACAAATCATCTAGGTAAGCCTCTAGCTTTAAGTATAGGTTTTACATAGGGAAGACAGATCGTACCCTCAAGGAACGTATAAGAGAACACTTGTATAGTGTTAAGAATGAAAATAGAAATAATGCTATAGCTAAGTATGTCTTAAATACTAGACTTGAACATGATTTTAAATTTAGAGCAATTGAAGTTATATATGAAATGGCCAGAATGGGGAATATTGAGACTAAAACTGAGGAGGCTGAATTAAGATGGATTTTAAAACTCAGGGCTAATAAGGGAGCTGGACTTAATGAAGTGGTCTCCATTAAACCTATGGACGCTTTAACTTAGAGTGTTTTATTGATGTGTGTTAAGGTCTGAAGAAGCCACGTTGATGTGGTGAAAGCGCTTACCTAAATAAAGTACGATTTGGTTTTATATGCACGCTGTGCTTCATTTTGCCTATAAGTATCTGATTTTGCTGTGTCAGTGAAAGAAGAAATTGGGATCAGAAAACAGAGATTGCCCAAACTTGGCAACCTCATCCATGCAAAATTGTGCATCTTCAACACATTCAGAGAAAGAAGAGGTCCTGTGAGTGGTAAAACTTGCAATGCTAAACAAACTATCCAGCACAAAACAGCTCAGCTGCATGATCTGAGATGGTTCAAAATAAAATATGCACCGCAATTAAAGGTCGATACCCACATCAGAACAGCAAAACAGAAGTGACAACCAGCATGGCTAAAATAAAGCATTTTATTAATTGGTAAGTGCTTTTGCGCTATATGCACTTCTTTAAGTGCTTCTTCAGATCATACAAATTCACAAGAATCAACAATTTAAATACATCCATTAATTACTAAAAACACCTAACCCATTAAATCATTAACTAATTAAAACATAGATAATTCAATAGACTTCATGGCAGCGTATACATTCTAATGACATAATTTGAGTTTTCAAAACAGATTTCAGAGAAATATTACCATTAAGGCCAAACACTTTATCTGCCTGCAAGGTGATACTGCACCTTAATTCATCTTTCTCTGTTCTAGCACTCAGACATCCCCCTCTAATATTCTTATTTGTAAGCTGCCACACCATGAACTCAAAAACATGCCCAATATTCTCCTTAATATGTTTATTGTGCACTTGCACCTGTGTCCCTTCTTATATCACCAATAATAAATAAAAGAAAGGATTCTTAACCACTTTGGTGATATAAGAAGGGGCATGGTTACAGTGCCCTTAATAAACATATTAAGGAGAATATTGGGCATATTTTTGAATTCATGGTGTTGCAGCTTACGAATAAGAATATTAGAGGAGGATGTCTAAGTGATAGAACAGCAAAACATTACTTAAAGTGGATTATCACCTTGCAGGCAGATAAAGGGCTTTGGCCTTAATGATGATATTTCTCTGAAACCTGTTTTTTTGAAAACTTGTAAATTACGTCATAGGTTCATAGGTTGGTACTAGGCTTTCGGCCCTAGGGCCTATACAAGCCTAGCCATAACAATTCCCTGGATATTTCTTCCCACAATATTTACTTCTCTGGACTCCTGTCTAGCAGGGCGACTGACATGAACCCCGGGGTGAATTTCCTATCTCCCATCCAATCATCAAGGTTCCTTTTGAAGAGGGCCAAGGAGGTGCTATGCTTGACATGTATGGGCAGTCTATTCCAGAGTATGGGGAGTCTCTGGGTCAGGAACCTATCCCTCCAGCATGTTTTGTTCATTGTGATGACAAGGTTTAGATCCCTGGAGCGTGTGGCTCTGAGGGATTGGGATTTCTTTAAGTGGAGCATGTCCAACAGCTCAGGGTTTGACATGGCCTTGCATGTTAGGCAGAGATCGCCTTTGAGTAGACGATATGCCACAGAGTATAGCTGGATTTTTTTAGATGGTCAGCATATGGCATCTGCTTTAGGCCTGTGATTCTTTTAGTGAGGTATTTCTGTGGTCTTTCCAGCTGTTGCAGATGTCTTGTGAGGTACATACCAAACGGGGCATTATACTCTATAATGGGTCTAATGTGGGATGAGTACAGTGGGACAATGACCTCCTTTTTTCTGGATGAAAAGCCCTTAGTGATGAGGTGTGCCACATAGAAGGATTTCCTGACTGTTGTGGCGATGAGATTATCGAAAGTGAGACCACTGTCCACCTGTGTCCCTAAGTCTCTCATCACACTTTCGATGTTTAGTGTACTGCCACCTATGTGGTAATTCATGGGTACATGTTTTTTTCCAAAGGGGATAACTATACATTTCTTGGCATTAAGCTTGAGCCCATGGCTCTGGCACCAGGCATCTGTTTCTGTAAGGCCCTTTTGTAGAATATCCACATCATTTGGGGATTCAGTAATGGCTCCCAGTTTGCAGTCATCTGTGAATTTTGTTAGCCGGAGTCCCTTAGTGTTGATCTGTACTTCAGAGAAGTAGATGCCAAACAAGAGTGGTCCCAAGACTGGACCCTGAGGTACTCCACTTGTCACTTGTCTGGAGCTGGATTTGGAGTTGGCTACTTTTACAGTCTGGGTTCTGTCAGTAAGCCAGTTGGCAACCCATCGAGTGACATAGGGATTTTTGCCCAGCTTAGTAAGTTTATCTATGACTCCAGAGTGGGGGATGGTGTCGAAGGCCTTGGCGAGGTCCAGATAGGCTGTGTGGATCGCCTTACCTTCATCCACAGCTCTTGAGATTGATTCGAAGAAGTCAATCAGATTCCGGAGACAAGATCGGCCCTTCACAAACCTAAACTGGGAGGGGGCCAATGTTTGAAGGTTGCCAATGTCTTTGTTTATAAGTTCCATGATAATGTGTTCCATGCCCTTGCAGATCAGGCTTGTCAGACTGATGGGATGGTAGTTCCTGGGGTCCAAGGCAGATCTCCCCTTGAGGAGTGGGATAACTGTAGCTGTTTGCCACTCAGTGGGCACGAAGCCTGAGGTGAGGCTATGATTAAACATGACACTTAGGTGAGGTGCCAGTTCAATTTGCAGTTCATGTAGTACACAGCCTGGGATGTCGTCTGGTCCCATGGATGCTGTATTCTTAGCTTTGGAGAGTGCGGTTTCTACCTGTGTGGCCGTGATTACCAGAATTTGGCAATCTTTTGGTATTGAGATGGGCCCTTTAGGGGGTGAGAGGGGGGTGAAGTTGGCACTAAATCGATCTGCCAGGATATTGGCAATATCCTTAGGATCAGTATATTTAATGCCATTCTGTTGTATCTCAGAGCAGATCTGAGCATTGCCATTTAGATTCTTGACATAACTATAGAATGCCTTGTGGTTGTCTTTGGAATCTTTATTTTCATAACTAGCTTTTGAGGATTTTATGAGGGATCTCAGCTTCTTACTGAGGCTGGTGAGGGAGTTTTTTGCATCCTGGGATTTTCCTCTTTTTTGTAACAGTTTCTTCCTTCTGTTGTATAGTCTGTTTATAGCAGGGGACCACCTGATTTTCTTCCTTTTTTTGGAGAAGAGCATCTTGGTTCTATTTGGGATGGCACGATTCATGCACAAGTGGATGTGTTCGTACAGTGCCTTAATGTAGGATTCTGCAGTCGAACTTTCAGATCCCGTCTGTATGGGTGTCATGAAGTTTGTCACTTCTGACTTTAGCAGCATGAAGTTGGCTTTGGAGAAGTTTTTTAAGGAGGTTTCCTTACAAGGGGTAGGTGGGATGTGGATGTCAAGGGTGATTTGCTTATGGTCAGACCTGACCAATGAGGGGGTGACCACTGGTGTGGAGCATCTATCTCCCATGTTGGTAATGACAAGGTCTAGGATATTGGAACCCCTGGTGGGACAATGGATTAATTGATCCAGGGTGTTGGGATTTATGAATTCCAAGAACCATTGGGAAAAGGAGTTGGTACCCGAGTAGATTTCCTAGTTAATGGCATGGTAGTTGAAATCACCCAGTATTAGGTTGTTTGGTTGTATCTTAATATTTTCCAGTATGTTTAGAAAGGTGTAGTGAGAATCTTGGGCCATGGTGGGGGATCTGTAGCAAGCTACAATTTGGATTGCAGTCTTGCCTAGTGTTAGTTGCACCTGGAGAATTTCAGATGCATTGTGCTGGGCAAACAGCCTGGAAGTGTGAATATCCTTGGTGAATATTGACACTCCTCCACCTTTAGTGTTTCGGTCTTGGTTTTGTGGCCAAAAAGTTTGGTAAGAGTTGTAGCCTGGTATTGCAGGGGTGCTCTCTGGAGCCTTGAACCAGGTCTCCGTTATTGCATAGATATCGATGTTCTCCATTTTTAGGAGTGCCTCGAGAGAGTGCATTTTGAGGTTTAGACTTCTAGCATTGAGTAGCATTACCTTCAGATTTTGTATGCTTGTATCTGTTACAGTGGTAGTTTTATCCTTTGAACCTTGCCTAAAAAAGGCACTATAAGGGTGGCAAGAGCTTTAGCCAGTAACCTGAATCCCAGGGGTGACAGGTGCAGACCATCTCTGGCAAAGCATCGTGGTTTGTCGATCATGTCTTCCCAGGCAGACAGATACTGGATCCCCTTTGAATGACACCAGAAGCTTAGCCAATTGTTGAAGTCAATCATTTTGTCCTTATACTGTGGTATCATTCTGGGCGAAGGCAGGATACTACTCAGAGCTAGGGTCATACCTGCCTGGGCCACATGATCCAAGAGCTCTTCCATGTCTCTTTTCATGTAGTCCAAGGAGATGCATCTCAAGTCATTCATTCCAGCATGAACAATGACAGAGTCATATTTGTACTTGTTGTGGAGTGACTTGAGTGCATTCATTATGTGGCGGATCCTGGCACACGACAGGCAGCTGACTGTAATTTTCTCCTTGTTCAGACTGGTGAGTGGAACATCAGTGTGCCTGACTATAGAGTCACCTATGACTAAAGTACTGGGCACATTGTCTTGCCTTAGGGGCTGTTGTTGGGTGGCACACTGGTGTTGTGAGCTATGTGTCACTTTGGTTGTGACTGGTGTTTGTTTGTATTTCAGCTTCGGAGGTCCTTGTTGCTTGGGCAGGTTAATGTTAAGGGCCTCCGTATATGTGGGTTTAGTGTTGCTATGTGTGGGTGTTGATGGTGTGGGTTTTGAAGGGCTATGAGTTGCTTGAGGTGTAGTGCAGGTGTTAACCTTCTCCTCTTGACTGTCTAGCACAATCTTGGCCAGAGAGAGCTTTGCTTTCAGTTTGGCTATGTAAGTGCATTTCTCGCAGTTTGTAGTGTTGGGTGGTAGGAGGAGAGGATTGTCTTTGCACATTAGGCAGTTGCCGCATTGCCCCAGTATGCCTAGATTCATCAGGTGGACAGGAGAAATCACCGGAAGCTGACCCTTGGACATGCCTGTTTAGGTGCTTCTTTTGTAAAGTATAAGAGCTGTTTTCCCTTACCTTTGCAAGGTACTTTGCAATTATAGGCTGTTTAGTGCTTATGATTAGTTTATCCTTATTGACAAGGAGAGCTGAGTGCTTGTATCAGTTTCAGGCTTCCTAGTACTTTCCAGCAAGTTCTAGAACAAGTGCTAGTCACAGGGGTTCAGATTTTAGTGCTACTACTGAGAAACCAGCTAGTTCTAAGGGAAAATTTGAAGAGCAGACTTTCTGGCACCTGAAATAGTTTAACTGTAGCCATGTAGTGCTGCACGATGCAAAAAATGTGCAAACACACGCATTTTTTTAAGTCAGAAAGTTGAAAGGGATAGAAATCATCCCAAAAAGGCTAATAAAAGTACAATTTCAGATCTGGAAACCACTTTTCTAGCGTTAGATAGGCAGTACAATGCTCACCAGTCCCACTGGTAAGCAGTAGGACTTCCCTCTACCACAGCAAGGTCTGGATAGCTCTGAGCACAGAAAATAAAGTCCTGAGACAAGCAAAGCCTGGGATATGGACTGGCTAGGAAAGGTGGGAAACGAGCAAACAAGATAGTATTTTTTTTTTTTGTTTTTGTTTTTTAGTTTTGTTAAAACAGGATAAACAATGCAATAATACAGTAAATAAACACAAAAAAGGCTAACACACTTGAGTGTGTAGTCCTAAACAGTAAATGCAGTTAGAATTCTACAAAATTAGCAATTTAAAACTTTTTAAATGAAGCAAGGCAAGTGCACAACTGAAAAACGATTTAAGAGGCACTAATACAGCAGAATAAGTAGCTAGTCTATATATACAGAGAAGTCTATATATACAGAAAAGCAGCTAAAACACACAAACAATTCAGATGCAGTGCAACCTAAAGCACTTGAGTTTTAGCAATAGTAAGGCAATTACAGTTATAATAAATGCTCTAAAGTATACTCTATATTTCCAAAATGTTTGAAAAGCACAGTCAGAACACAAGGAGATTCAGGCATTTTTTTTTTTTTTTTTGAAAGGGAAAAATGAGAAACAGAAGGCCTTCTCAGATGTTCTCTCTGTATTAGGTAGAATGAGCTAATGACACTAGACTGGGAGGAGTGTCCCAGATCAAATTTACAGTAGGGGTGGGCAACTGCAAAACCACCAAGTATAACACCAGGACATGAACAGGGAAGGAGGGTGGGGAACAATACTAAAGCTATTAGCCAACACTCTTTAGAATGTATACACTGCCATGAAGCCTATTGATTTATTGATGTTTTAATTAGTTAATGATTTAATGAGTGAGGTGTTTTTAGTAATTAATGGATGCATTTAAATTGTTTCTTGTGAGTCTGTATGGTCTGAAGAAATGCACGAAAGCACTTGGCAATTAGTAAAACACTTTATTTTTAGCTGTGGTGGTTGTCACTCTATTTCTGTTTTGATGATCTGAGATGGCAAAGATCTGTATTTAATAAACTGTATAATGGACTTCTAGATTACAATTTTCCTCCAGTCAGAAGTCTTCCTTCATCTGTGTCCTTATCACTTCCCAAGCCTATGCAACTAACTGTGGTTAATATCAAACTATGGGTTATGCAACGTAATAATTCTTGGATATATTCCATGGTAGCATGACTAAGTTCAGAGCATAGGTGATGATTATACTATAGACAGGAATCAGACAGACTGAATTATGAGTGCTGCCACCTTCAAGGAACAGAGGTTAAGCCCTCATCACTTCATTCCAGGTAATATAATTACCTGCGAGATTACAGTTACTCAGAGAAAAATGTAAAAGCCAAAAGGCTAGTAATCAACTTTTTATTCTTTTTTCAGCAAACACAGAAAAAGCATGGTTTTCAAAATATAGTCTGCAAATTAGTATGATTTGAATAGTTGTAATCTGAGAAAAAAAAATACTCTAAAATAAGAGTTCGTAGAAATCCAAAGCGACAATAGTTGAGTTAAAAGACCTTTATAGAAATAACAAAGCTTTCAGGTTATAGGTCAAGTTATAGATCATGTCATAACATCATCCAGGGGAGGCGACTTATCTAATTCATTGGATCTAAGGGAGTATGAATGGATAGTTAGGCTTTCAGCAGACACACCCCCTGGTTTAAATGCTTCAGTATCTTTGAAACCCATTCTAAACAAAATACAGCAAACTAGATTAAAATAATTTTAATGTTAATTACTCATGTATTAATATATTAAAATTTTTTAACTATTGTATGTATAATTTATAGATAAATATTGTTTTATGAATATTAGTAAAATGTTGAATGATTTTAATAATCATGTGATGATGGCTGCAGGTCACATGATTGTTTTTCAGTGTATATATGTGGGCGTTTTTAATGTACCTGTTGTAATGCATTGAGAAAGGGTTTCTTAACCTGAAAGCTTTGTTATTTCTATAAAGGTCTTTTAACTCAACTATTGTCGCTTTGGATTTCTAAAAAAAAATACTCTACCATATGACTGAGTAAGAGAGGAATCACTGAATAAATTAATATAAAGTAGATGTAGGGGTCAAACAGGCAATGTGCTCAACTCTGGTAGGAATATTTTTTTCAAGCAAAACATATAGCCTACTGGACTTCCTTTTGGATTTTTCTTTAGGAATACAAGATGAGAACATTTAAAAATAAGTAATTTTTATTCTACCTAGACCTGTTGATTTACGATACACTTTCCATTCTGTCTATCTGCTTGGTGACACTCTTGGAACTTAATAGTTCCCTCAATATTATCAATCTCCTGGAAAAGGGATACCTACTTAGTAATTGGAGGAAGCAGTAAAGTAAGCCATCTTCTAATAAGGGTTTTTATTGCAGATACGATTAAAGCATTGAATTTTAAACATTTGCTAAGATCACTTCAAGACATTTGTGCCCTGTATATCTAATTGATCATGGTTATTTTTTCTCATTACTTTTAAAAAATAATTTTCTAAAATGGTATTACATTTTCACATTAACGTTTTAGCACAGTTACCTACAACAAACATTTATATTATTCTAATAGTTTTAAAGGAATGTAAGGGCTGTATCTTAAATTTAATGTAAAAAAATGTCTGTGCCATTTTTGTTTCCTGCAGCATTTTAAAAGACTAAAAATCCTACTTTTATATAGGCATACATAATCTACTTAGGTCTTCTGTTACTTTGAGAAAAATGATAACTATACTTTTATTTTAATCTATATATATTTAACAGTGCAGTTAGACTTTTATTTTAATGTAAATATTTTAATTGTTGAGGTTAATCAGTTTTAGTAGCAATTATGACAAGTCACATATATTAATGCAGATTTACTGTAATATTTTTATTTTTCTTATACAGTTTTTATGACAACATATTTAGATACATGGTCTTATGTTTTATATGGCATTAATTAGTGCCATTAGACAAACAAAAAAGTGCAACACAAATGTATAGATTTCACTTTGTACTTGACTTAACTCTGTTTCTGTTATATTTAAATGACAGAAAATATCACTTTTTAAGAAATAAGTATATTCTATATTATGCTATCACAGTAAATATGTGAGCCTGATATTAACTACATTTGTTTACCAGGGCATATATATGCATTTGTTGTTAATCAAATGTCAACAAACAAAGCCAAATACTGGCTACGTAAACCTATTGGTTGTCCTTATAGACAAACAACTATACAAGTAAAGCATTCTGAATTTCCTTCGTACATTTGAAGCCCTGGATAAACAGATTCCATCATGTTTATGGCTCATTCTTAGCTATTGGTTGCAATTTTGCTGGGAAACATCTATCAAAACTAGAGTATTTATCTGCACTTGCCATATGGTGCATTGTTTCACTCCATTCAGACATCTTTGCTATGCATTTATGGTAGCGATATGTATCAATGTTCTTTTATTGCCTACATGCATAAAACAATGCATTCTCTAGATTAGTATTTATTATAACCACACAGATTCAAACATAGTAAAGAAAAAAATATACATTCTCCTACACATCCAGATCTAAGTGGATAAAAAAGCCTTTGTGGTTTTCTTCATAACCTCAACATCACCACTTAAATCCACTTGGATAAAATAAAGATGCTGCAGATTAACTAATAAAAAATATGGAACTGATTTTTGTTTCCATTAGTCATGACATTTACTTTTTCACCGCCTCTGCTTGCTGACAGTTAGATGTTCTTTTGGTCTTTCAGCCCCTTCCTTTCTTCCTGGGTAAGAGTTGTTCAAGAGGAATAAACATCCAGGCAGCCATTAGGGGTGGTTCAAAGTTTCTTTGCATTCTCACCAGCCCTAACAGTCACATTCAGATAAGTGCCAGGACAGGGACATGCAATAGTCCTACTGTTGCGGGTGTCCCCATACTTCGTCTAGCAGTGTTTCCTCCAAGCAGTCCTGTCCCTCCACCAATAACATGCATTCCACAAGGGAGATCACACCATCCTATGCATCCCCATGTGTAGTCAAAACCCTACTTTCTAAGAGAGGTGAGAAGGACATGCTCCTTCATTCCCCAAAGAGAAAGATGAGAAGTTCATACCCCTTCACTCCTTCCCTACCTACCTGGCTTCTCCAGTGCTTCACCCAGGACACCATCCCTCTGAACTGTGCAGCCAGGCTATTCTAGATATTTGCTAAAATTAAAGATTAAAATTAAGATGAAAACTCATAGTACATCACAGACCAGTCAGTATTGCTAGCATCATCATGACAGATATAGTTTCATATTTCTCTAGAAACAATCAGCTATTGCTATTACATATTGAATTTCGCAACTGCAGACAACGGCTTGCTTCCTAACCCCATCATCAGAGTCAGCCTTGCCTGGGTAGAGAAGCCAACCATTTCTTATGCAGTGCTCATTTATAAATAGAATTTTAAAAAAAAGTTCACAAAACTCTTTTACTCGTACCAACATTTCTTATTCAGTCGCCCAAACAATTTTTTTTTGCTTTGATAAGTGTATGTGCTACACTTCTGAAAATATAAATATTGTATGAGGAGTTGATTTTCATATGTTACTGTCAGTGTTCTGTTCAAAGGTGATAATACCAATTAGTTAAAAAGAAACATACCCACAGTCTTCTAGCCAGCTTTCAATTTTAGTTGCAGTTTGTCCTGTTAGAAAAATAGAGATGTTTTATTATCCTCATAACAGACTGGTATAAAAAAAACTAAACCCTTAGATGAACAGGAAGCAATGATCACAGGTAGAGTTACAGTTACCAGTTAGTATATCATAAGAGATAAAATAAAGCCTTCTCAAAAGTATGGAAATTGTAGCTTGCATATAATTTCAAGTAAAGAAAATGTTCAAAATGTATACCTTTTCAAACAAAGCATTGCAATCTAATCTAAAATATATTAAAGAGAAGAGTCCTGAAGTTATTCTGTATTTTTGTAATTCAATGACTAGTGCTATAGTGCTAATTTAAAAACTGCTGAAATGGTAAGGGATACCATATATACTGCAAGGCTACAGAAGAAGTGAATGAAACCCATAAATGCTTAAAATCTCAGCATATGAAAAAAGTTAAAAATGATTGGATTTGGTTATTATGAGCTATAAAATAATTTGAAGGAACTTTTTATTACTGCATAAAAAGCCTTTGAGGAAGACTTTCCATTTCACCATATGTTATTTCAAAAATTAATTCATATTGGTGCATTTACGACGTTCCTCTATAAACATTTTTGGGTATGGAGACCTTACTCTACACAAGGGTTTGCAGGATGCCTTGCCACCTAGAAAAGTACTCACATTTAATTTTTACATCAGGTTAAATTCTTCACTACTTGTGCACTATAATAGAAGTTTGCTAATATTTTATAGAAATGGTATATATATATATATATATATATATATATATATATATATATATATATATATATATACATACATACATACATACATGCATACAAATATTTCACGCATGGGCATTAAAACCCTTCTAGCTTGTCAATATACCAAAACACTTGTTCCTATAATAAATGTCCAGGCTGTTCTTAAAAATATCTAAACTAGTACTTGCTTTAATGTAATTTGGTAGTCTGCTCCATGCATCATCTGCTCTCTCAGAAAACCAATTATTACACTTCCCATTGCTATAGAATCTTCTACATAGGTTGTCTGATGATTCGCTAATACTTTTTGATAACCCCAAACATTCCCAGAATTAGTTGTCTCTAAATGCCCTATATACCTGAATAAGATATCCTCTTAGACGTCTATTAGAGGCACTGTACAAGTTCGGATATTTTAGTCTTTCATAATAACTTAAATTTTCACCTCCATGGATGCCCTTGGTATATTTCCGCTGTACTCTTTCCAGTTTACTCATGTTTGTTTTCTTACTGGGTTTCTATATTGTTATTTCATACTCAAGTTTGGGTCTAATGTAACTAGCAAACAATGACTTCATTGTTTTTGATTTCCTAGACTTTATAAATCTTTTTATATGACCTATAGTTCTATAACTATCATTAACCAGATGGTTGATATGATTAGAAAAACTCATAGCTGAATCTACCCATATACCCAGGACCTTAAATGAGTCTACCATTTCAATCAGTGTGTGTTGTATTCACCTTTCACTTTATGTCTCCCAAATCTCATATGCTTAGTCTTGATGTATTTATCAACATATTATTCTCCTGTGCCCAAATGGTCAATTTAGTCAAGTTATTTTGCAGACATGCCTTATCTGTAACACGTAATCAGTTTACCCATTTTCAAGTCGTCTGTATACAGTCTGTAGAACACCTCAGATGAAAAAGTTAGGTCTGAAAGATACAATCCAAACATGTAAGGGCCTAGAAGTAAAATGAGAAAGTACCAACCAATTCTACTTGCAGACACCAGTTCCCCTAAGCTCGAACAGACGAGTGTCACACAGCTGATTGCCAACAATCTTCCTTTATTCCACAAAAACGAACAGTGTAATAAAATATATGAAACACAGAGATCTCAGTACATCCAGGTGACATCCAGGTTAAGCGCTTTCATCTGATAACACAGACTTCCTCAGAACCAATTGTTAACTCATTAATAGCTCCTTATATATCTAAATTTTGGTGCCAAAAATTAATTAATAGTGTAATTTCATATATAAAATGACTTCATATATAAAATAATTTCATTTCTGATTTATATGGTATATATATATAAATATAATATATATAATAAATATAATAATTATATTATATAGAATAGATGTAATAAATACTATATCCTTGTAGTCATATGTTACAAATGAATTGATGTAACTTGACATACACATATACCATATAAAAAACACTAAACACTACATTTTAATCAAAGTACATGCACTTTGAGCCATCAATTTTTTGTATGAATACAATGTGTATACCATACTTGGAATCAAAACTACCTAAAATATAAATAATATAATACTACATATATAAGTCACAAATACAAATATTAGATTTAAAAAATATAAATAGTTAAAAATATTTGATTTTAAAATTGATGTAGAGTGGTTATCTAATCTAAAATTAAAAATGGTTTTAAGCTGATATACTCATTTAACCCTGGATACGTTGTGGCATCACAACAAATCTGCCACTTGCTCTCCAGTGCTCCTAGGTACGCTTTCCAGTTCCCGGTACCTACTGACATGTCGACTTGATCTATAATAGCAAAGCTGAACTTGTGTTCTTTCCCTTTATCTATTACACGTTTGCTAAGGGCATTTTTTACATCACCTTTGCTGATTTTGTATATGTGTTCATAGATACGAGTTTTGAGCCTTCTCTCAGTTTTGCCTACGTAGTAGGCAGAACACCGTGAGCAAGTGGCAAGATACACCACCCTTTGTGTATTACAATTCCCTACTCTGCATCTACAAATAGTTTTGATGATGTTATCCAATTTAATGGACTTATTCTCATTGATATATTTGCACTGACCACATGTTCCATACTTGCTTGTACCCCTTTTATTGTTGTTGTTATACACAGTTTTATTTTTGTACACCCCACTTTCCAATATTTTCTTTAAATTATTAGAGGTTTTGAACACGCACACCGGGTGGCTACCTACTACATCTCCTGTCCCTTCACAACTTGATAATAAATCCCAATATCTATGGACAATTTCCTTGACCAAGTTTGTATAGTTGTTATACATAATGACACAAACTCTCCTATCTTGAAACTTCTTCACCATGTTATTATCAACCCTAACCTTCCCTAAAAGTGGGGGATATTTTATACCCCACTGTTGTTTTACATATTCCACCACATCTTCTAGCATTCTCATGGGATACCCTCTATCAATAAAAAGATTGTATATAATATCCAATTCATTGTTCATATAATCCCAAGTTGAAGACATACGGGCTGCTCTGATACACTGCCCTTTTAAAACGTTTTTAAACATATGAGGTGGATGGCTACTACCATATTGGATATAATCACTGGAAAACGTAGGTTTTCTATACAATTTAGAAACAAAACCTTCACCATCATTACTAATGTAAGTGTCCAGATAAGATATTCCTTCAGTGCCTATTTGATGTGTAAATTTCAGGAATTCTGTAGTATTATTGATGTATGTAATAAATTCGGGAATGAGATCATTCGGTCCCTTCCAGACTATAAATAAATCATCCAAGAATCTGGAATATAAAGTTATATACTTATAATATTCACTGGGAAAAACATATACATTCTCCCACTCCAACATTACCAGGTTGGCAAATATGGGTGCACAAGATGCACCCATGGCAACCCCTCTGGTTTGTCTGAAATACTCTCCTTGGAACTGTATATAGTTGTGGTCTAATATTAGTCCCATCATATCTAATATAAGATTGATCTTGTCTCAACTCAACCCGGAATATTTACGCAAACTGTTACAAAAATATTCCAGACCTATGGATGTAGGAATGCAAGAAAAAAGATCTTTTACATCAATAGTGATAAATGTGATGTCCTCTACCCAAACTTCCGGAGTAAGCTTGCTTAAAAAATCCCAGGAGTCCTTGATGAGATGAGGGACTTTAACATATATATGCTTGGTCCACTGGTCTATAGTAACACCTAAACTGAAGGTTTTGGACTGAGAACCTGAAATGATGGGTCGAAATAGAGGTTTTTCCAAACATTTGTGGATCTTGAGTATTCCAACTATATTTGCCATCCGAGGGTATTCATTCCTAATAAAATTGTACAACCCATTGCTGATACGATTATCCAAAAGATACTCTTCAATAGCCAAGTCTATTCTCCTATAACCTATGTTGATTTGGTTGAGAGACACCTCCTCATAATTTCCAGAACTAAACAAAATCTCATGTATTTCTTTGTGGTACTGATGGGAATCAAATATGATAATACCTCCGCCCTTGTCGGGTTTCATAATCCTGATGTTTTTATTCAATATTATTTCATTTAAAATGTTTCTCTCCTCTTGTAATAAATTATCACAAAAGTGCTGTTGGAGGTTATTATTAGTCCTGATGTTTTTATATAACTGATATATTTCCCTACATACCACTTTCTCATAAACTGCTATTGAGGATTAGTTGTAGGGATATACGAACTTTTCTTAGTGAGCCTCTGTTGATTCTCATTATATCCATTCTTTTTGTCATTAAATTGCACGGTCAAATTCAATCTAAGACAGAATAATTTGATTTCTTTGATAGAATCAAATAAATTAAAATGTGCTGTGGGAATGTACTTCATTCCCTTGCTGAATAGAGTAAAAAACTCTGGTGCTATCTTAATGTCTGTATAATTATACACCTTAAAACCATTGTATGTGTGCATCTTGGGTAAGGTACTATCTGTTGTTCAATATTCTTAGTAGTAGACGTAGTCTCTAAATCACCTGCATGAATTGATAGACCTACCCTTGCTATCTGTAGGTTAGATTCTAAAGTGGAATTCTCACTATTGTCAAAACTTACTATCTCCTTTGATGTGTCTTTGGGGCTGGATAGAACCTCCCCCCTTGAAAATTTGTATCCACATTGTGTCCGTGGTTTCTACCTCTTCCTGTGATGTGATGTTGGTCGAAGGTATTGTCATCTTCGCCTTTATTTTGAGGCCATATATACGCCCTTCCTATCTTGTACAATTCCATATCCCTTTCAAACTTGCTCACCTTCCTATTGTAAACACTGGTAGCCCTATTATTTGCTGTATAAAATTGCTTTGAAT
Organism: Protopterus annectens; assembly: GCF_019279795.1. NCBI lineage: Eukaryota > Metazoa > Chordata > Ceratodontiformes > Protopteridae > Protopterus > Protopterus annectens. The sequence goes on from NC_056743.1 coordinate 1,056,550,191, forward strand.
ATAAATCCTTCCACTTTTCAAAATCACGATCATGTATTATGTCATCATTTAGCACTTCAAGTTCATCAAATAATGTAACTATCTTCTCATCATTAAGTTGCATAAGCATTTTCATATACATACAGCCAAAATTGTCAAACATTTTATTAAATTCCTGCATTACTGATTTCTTGTATATTATGCCCAAAGGCAATTTGAAAAAACGTAAACCTTTAGGAACTATTTGTGCTTTTATACATTTATCCAAGTATGCATTATCAATTTTGGAGCTTTTTAATTGTATCAATTTTTTGCCTAGCATATTAATTTTAGTTTTTATACTATCTGCGCCAATACTAGACATATTCTTGCTCCATATTCTTTTGTGTTCAATATTGACAGTGAAATCATAATCATCTATTACAAATTCGTTAATAGCATCACTAAAATGATTCCCAATAACCTTATTACTACCAGTAATAGTTTTATTAACATACTGCCCGGTGTTCAATCTCTTGTTTAGCCCATTGTTAGGGCTAGGGATAGTTTTTTTGTTAACAGTACCTTTATTATTGTCCACACCTCTCCCAGTAATATTGGAATATGTTTTTACATTGTCCCTCTGCTTAGGTCTCGTTCTGACTCGTAATTTTTCCTCCGAATGATGAAACAGGCTGAAATCAAAAGTAAATTCAGCCTCCGATAGTCCATTGTCGTTAGTTTCTTTGATATCCAAGTTCGTCGCTGGTGTTTTTAACTCGCAGGCTTCCGCTTGTCCGTTGGGTATCTCACCTAAACTATTGAGCATAATCCGTTCTGCTACAAATGCAGGAGTACCTCTGGTGGGTTCGGAGGTCAATGGAGTAGCTGTACGAGTGCCGAACTGCACAGAGTCTGCTAACTTGCCCACTAAATCCAAAAGTTTGTTGACATCCGCCTGAAGCGTGGTGACTTCCGCACGCAAGGTAGTGAATTCCTCTCTGTTCAATGAAGCCTCGGAAGGTGCTGTGTCTGCCATATCGCAACACAGAAGTAAAATGAGAAAGTACCAACCAATTCTACTTGCAGACACCAGTTCCCCTAAGCTCGAACAGACGAGTGTCACACAGCTGATTGCCAACAATCTTCCTTTATTCCACAAAAACGAACAGTGTAATAAAATATATGAAACACAGAGATCTCAGTACATCCAGGTGACATCCAGGTTAAGCGCTTTCATCTGATAACACAGACTTCCTCAGAACCAATTGTTAACTCATTAATAGCTCCTTATATATCTAAATTTTGGCGCCAAAAATTAATTAATAGTGTAATTTCATATATAAAATGACTTCATATATAAAATAATGTCATTTATTATTTATTAGTATAATTATACAGACATTAAGATAGCACCATAATTTTTTACTCTATTCAGCAAGGGAATGAAGTACATTCCCACAGCACATTTTAATTTATTTGATTCTATCAAAGAAATCAAATTATTCTGTCGTAGATTGAATTTGACCGTGCAATTTAATGACAAAAAGAATGGATATAATGAGAATCAACAGAGGCTCACTAAGAAAAGTTCGTATATCCCTACAACTAATCCTCAATAGCAGTTTATGAGAAAGTGGTATGTAGGGAAATATATCAGTTATATAAAAACATCAGGACTAATAATAACCTCCAACAGCACTTTTGTGATAATTTATTACAAGAGGAGAGAAACATTTTAAATGAAATACTATTGAATAAAAACATTAGGATTATGAAGCCCGACAAGGGCGGAGGTATTATCATATTTGATTCCCATCAGTACCACAAAGAAATACATGAGATTTTGTTTAGTTCTGGAAATTATGAGGAGGTGTCTCTCAACCAAATCAACATAGGTTATAGGAGAATAGACTTGGCTATTGAAGAGTATCTTTTGGATAATCGTATCAGCAATGAGTTATACAATTTTATTAGGAATGAGTACCCTCGGATGGCAAATATAGTTGGAATACTCAAGATCCACAAATGTTTGGAAAAATCTCCATTTCGACCCATCATTTCAGGTTCTCAGTCCAAAACCTGCAGTTTAGGTGTTACTATAGACCAGTGGACCAAGCATATATATGTTAAAGTCCCTCATCTCATCAAGGACTCCTGGGATTTTTTAAGCAAGCTTACTCCGGAAGTTTGGGGAGAGGACATCACATTTATCACTATTGATGTGAAAGATCTTTTTTCTTGCATTCCTACATCCATAGGTCTGGAATATTTTTGTAACAGTTTGCATAAATATTCCGGGTTGAGTTGGGACAAGATCAATCTAATATTAGATATGATGGGACTAATATTAGACCACAACTATATACAGTTCCAAGGAGAGTATTTCAGACAAACCAGAGGGGTTGCCATGGGTGCATCTTGTGCACCCATATTTGCCAACCTAGTAATGTTGGAGTGGGAGAATGTATATGTTTTTCCCAGTGAATATTATAAGTATATAACTTTATATTCCAGATTCTTGGATGATTTATTTATAGTCTGGAAGGGACCGAATGATCTCATTCCCGAATTTATTACATACATCAGTAATACTACAGAATTCCTGAAATTTACACATCAAATAGGCACTGAAGGAATATCTTATTTGGACACTTACATTAGTAATGATGGTGAAGGTTTTGTTTCTAAATTGTATAGAAAACCTACGTTTTCCAATGATTATATCCAATATGGTAGTAGCCATCCACCTCATATGTTTAAAAACATTGTAAAAGGGCAGTGTATCAGAGCAGCCCGTATGTCTTCAACTTGGGATTATATAAACAATGAACTGGATATTATATACAATCTTTTTATTGATAGAGGGTATCCCATGAGAATGCTAGAAGATGTGGTGGAATATGTAAAACAACAGTGGGGTATAAAATATCCCCCACTTTTAGGGAAGGTTAGGGTTGATAATAACATGGTGAAGAAGTTTCAAGATAGGAGAGTTTGTGTCATTATGTATAACAACTATACAAACTTGGTCAAGGAAATTGTCCGTAGATATTGGGATTTATTATCAAGTTGTGAAGGGACGGGAGATGTAGTAGGTAGCCACCCGGTGTGCGTGTTCAAAACCTCTAATAATTTAAAGAAAATATTGGAAAGTGGGGTGTACAAAAATAAAACTGTGTACAACAACAACAATAAAAGGGGTACAAGCAAGTGTGGAACATGTGGTCAGTGCAAATATATCAATGAGAATAAGTCCATTAAATTGGATAACATCATCAAAACTATTTGTAGATGCAGAGTAGGGAATTGTAATACACAAAGGGTGGTGTATCTTGCCACTTGCTCACAGTGTTCTGCCTACTACGTAGGCAAAACTGAGAGAAGGCTCAAAACTCGTATCTATGAACACATATACAAAATCAGCAAAGGTGATGTAAAAAATGCCCTTAGCAAACATGTAATAGATAAAGGGAAAGAACACAAGTTCAGCTTTGCTATTATAGATCAAGTCGACATGTCAGTAGGTACCAGGAACTGGAAAGCGTACCTTGGAGCACTGGAGAGCAAGTGGCAGATTTGTTGTGATGCCACAACGTATCCAGGGTTAAATGAGTATATCAGCTTAAAACCATTTTTAATTTTAGATTAGATAACCATTCTACATCAATTTTAAAATCAAATATTTTTAACTATTTATATTTTTTAAATCTAATATTTGTATTTGTGACTTATATATGTAGTATTATATTATTTATATTTTAGGTAGTTTTGATTCCAAGTATGGTATACACGTTGTATTCATACAAAAAATTGATGGCTCAAAGTGCATGTACTTTGATTAAAATGTAGTGTTTAGTGTTTTTTATATGGTATATGTGTATGTCAAGTTACATCAATTCATTTGTAATATATGACTACAAGGATATAGTATTTATAACATCTATTCTATATAATATAATTATTATATTTATTATATATATATTATATTTATATGTATATACCATATAATTCAGAAATGAAATTATTTTATATATGAAGTCATTTTATATATGAAATTACACTATTAATAAATTTTTGGCGCCAAAATTTAGATATGTAAGGAGCTATTAATGAGTTAACAATTGGTTCTGAGGAAGTCTGTGTTATCAGATGAAAGCGCTTAACCTGGATGTCACCTGGATGTACTGAGATCTCTGTGTTTCATATATTTTATTACACTGTTCGTTTTTGTGGAATAAAGGAAGATTGTTGGCAATCAGCTATGTGACACTCGTCTGTTCAAGCTTAGGGGAACTGGTGTCTGCAAGTAGAAATGTAAGGGCCTAGGACAAAGCCCTGTGGGACACCCTGACAATAACCAAGGATTTCACATGTCAAATAGCTGTATGATACTTGCCATGTCTTATTTGTAAACCATGCAGCTATCTATCTTACCAAAAGTTCATCAATACCTAGTTCTACTAATTTATTGATCAATGTTTTGTGTATGACCCTGTCAAATGTTGAAGGTAAATCTATATAAATTACATCACAACACAAGTTTTCATTTATAGCTTTTATATTGTTATAGAACATCATGTTACAGGTGGTAATAGATCTGTTTTCAACATATGCACGTATCATTTGTGTGTATGTGTGTGTGTTTGTATTACATACAAGTTATTAAAAGACAACTTGTTGAATAGGAAAAAAGCTGGTCAGCAGATCGAGTGTAATACATTTTTTTCTGCTTGATTTCATGCTACAGTGGGTATCAGGGACTTCATCCTTTCCCTACTGTAGTCCAGTCTTAGAACTGTTATATAGAATTAGCAGTGGGTGACGGGGGGCTTGCCCCCTCTGTACAAAATAATATGTTTTAAAATGTTGACTGGCAAGTTTTGTTTAAAAACTTGCCATTCAATGGATGACCATACATCCATATCTATCTATATATATATATATATATATATATATATATATATATATATATATATATATATATATATATATATATATATGCACACACACACACACACACACACACATATATATATATATATATATATATATATATAAATACAAATATATATATATATATATATATATATGTATATATGTATATATATATATATATGGATTCCTATTATAAGAACGAAAGTTCACTACTTCGAACTTATAATAGAAAGCCTCACTTCTGCGAAAGTTCACTTTAATGAAGGTGAACTTTTGCGTAAGTGCACTTCACCGAAAACACCGCAGCACAGTGGAGGACATAAAAAACAAGCTATGTCCTCCCCTATGGTGCGATAGTCATGGACCTTAGGGTTAGGGCACATGTTAGGGTAAGGGGATAGTTAGTAAAGCTATCCCCTTACCCTAACCCATGCCCTAACCCTAAGGTTCGTGACTATCACACCATAGTGGAGGACATTGCTATGTCCTTCACTGCGCTGCAGTCATCATGGACCTTAGGGTTAGGGCATGGGTCATGGTAAGGGGATAGACCTATGAGCTATCCCCTTACTATGACCTGTGCCCTAACCCTAAGGTCCGTGAGTACTGCACGGAAGTTCAGTACAACACCCGTTCATTGTACTGAACTTCACGTAAGTGCAGTTTCGATTAAGTGCACTTTCGCTGTAGTGAGTATTCCATGCACTATTTCGAATTAGTGAAAATTCACCTTCACAAAATTGTGTTTTGGGACCTTTGAAGTGTCTCTGTTTTGACTAAAGACCTCCTAAGTTTTTAGATATTTTGGGGTTGAATAATCACATCAATTAAATGAGATATACTTATCCATAGTGAACCCAAAAAGAGGTACTTGAACCTAATTAATTTACCTAGTTAGCAAAAAAATAAATAAATAAATAAACAGAGATTTTATTTGCTGATTCTCTACAAGCTGGTTCATTGTATTCTTAATTGCTTTGCAGTTATCTTTTACTGCTTAAGTGAAGAAGCACTATATATGATTAGATGTAATGATAATGCTATATAATTGAATAATGTACTATAAACTGAATTGTCATTAAGTATTACTTTGGGGACCTTGTAAATTTGTAATAACATTTTTAATACTAAGCATTCAATGTCAGTCTATCATTTTAGACTCTGCATTACTTTCAGCAGTGATCTGTGCAGTGATCTTAGCATTTCATTCAGTTTTGCTAGGGCTGGGAATTACTGGTTGTTTAGTTGCATCTTGCAGAAGGTATTAAATGCATGCTGAATATGTTACAGCATTGGCAGATGCATCAGACAGCACCCATTTATTTATATATATATATATATATATATATATATATGTATATATATATATATATATATATATATATATATATACACACACACATATACCCATAGAAAGAGAGCTCTGTTCCTTAACTTAGGTGCCTATTTACGTCCATATCCATTGATAGCATACCATGATTTGCAGTGATAAGCCATAAAGTGTACAAATGGAGAGCATTCATTATAGAAATTTATAAGCATGATTCTTCTATTTGCATCATGGAAACAGACATCCAGCTCATTTTAAAATGTTTTTGCTAAAATGGCGTAAGAGGATCTGCATAACTGTATTATATAGATGCACAGCAATGCACAACTATATATAGTATGCAGAAGAGTAGTGCATGCTTGTAGGTGGGGGTGGAAGACATGCCTTTATGTTTTACAGATATGAACTGGCCATGAATGCCTACCTATAGCATACAAGTGTACAGCAAAATACATCATACAAATAGGCAGTTCAAACAGTGTAACTTAAATTGTACAACCATGTTCGTGCCTGTCTCCATTATGCTATTAAATATGTCTTGCCATCTGTAGTGTTATACGTATGGGTAAACTTTGCCTGATTGTCTCCATCATGCAAGTTAGGAGGCTGTCCTTGTTTGAATTATTTAAATAAGCAGACATTGCCAGACAGGCTACAGTAGAGTCATAAAATATAATTTGTGTCATGTTACATGCATTATCCTTTTTTACAGATCACTGGCTTGTAACATTGTACATGAATAATATTAATGCTAGGGCTTCACTGTCTCACCTAAATGACAGCTCTTGTGTCCAGGTCTGGGTTTTCATAACCAAATGTATGTCAGTTCAATATCTGCTAGACAGAAAGAGATACTCCACGGTACATTTATGGTCCTAATAATCTACCTAGTTTCATTTCTTTTCTACTTTTATCAATGTTGTACTGGATACCCTTTAGCATTCTCATGGGGTATTTTGGCCACATGAAGAAAATTTTTTCCATAAACATAATAAACATCTTTCCTATAAACAAGTATAGCCTTGTATATGTAAACTGCAACTGTTAACTGTGTAATGGATTGAGTTAATTTTTTCTTACCAGCTGCTGTTCATTGGTACCCTTTACCCATCACCTGGGCTACTTCTTACCTATCTGAATCTATTGTTGACTTTTGACCTGGTCCTGTGGTCCAGTCACAGAATTCCTGCAGGTGTCCCCCCCAATTGACACTCTGTAAGGTTCTTTTGCACACATCTATTGTTAAAGGCTTGACTAAGACATAATTCAGGTTGCTAGTATCATGTTATGGGTCTGTGAAGCAGTGTTTCAGATTCTGTTCTTCCTGCCCTTGGTTGTAATTCTCTCATGTATCAAAACAGCTGTAAATGAAACAGGCAGTACGTGTTCTCTTTTGAATGACATGACAGCATCCTTTGCTACCTTCCATCAATAGCTTCAAACAGCTCATTTTTATTGGTCATAACCTTTAACAGGATTTTCTCTCCAACTTGGTTAGTTCATTAGAAACTCATTCCAATTCCCTCCTGACTTCTCTGTTTTAACCTTTGTTTTGAAATGTAATACAGTCATCAGATGTATGTAATGATGGCATTTTTAAAATAATGCTTTTGGAACCATGGTTGCGTCTTGTCCCTTACCTTCTTCAAAGACGTCATCCAGCTGAGGTAGGTGTGATTCCACAGTCTCTTTCACACTGCAGTCGTCATCTTTGATGGCTTTGTACCTGCTGCTTCTAAGCCATGCTCGGCGTCTTTCCTGGGAGGCAGGACTCAAAATGGAATGGCTGTCCATCATTTATGGCGAAACCGTGCTTTTCTGTATCTGTAATGGCCTTTGTACTCTGAAAAATAAAACCAGGGAAAGTTGTCTAGTTGCTGTCGTCATACCAAGAGTTAGACTGAGGATTTTTCACCAGCCAAAAAAGTACAGGCTTAAAATGATGCAATAAAGTTACATGCACATTGCATATTATAATTTGTATATCTACATATATATATATATATATATATATATATATATATATATATATATATATATATATATATATATATATATAAATATATATATATACTGTAGGATTATGAAATATATTAACACAGATGGTAAACCAAGGTAAAATGAAAAGAAGCTTTGACTTACATTATACTATGATTTACCTTGCGACTAATGTACTTTGCTAATTTGGCTGCAGGGTGAGTAGTCAAATTGAGATGAATAATATTTTTTGTCAGCATAGTATTCAGACAATGAACCAGGTTCCAAAAGAAGTGCTCTCAGTGTAAGTAACCACTTTTTACTGACAGCAGGTGTTTTGGAATCTGGCCCCCAATGTAAGCCTGTTCATAGACAGGCCTTAAACTGAAGTAAGTCACTTACACTGGAAGTAAGTCTTTCAGAATCAGAGCAGACTTACACAGAGAGCAATTCTTTTGGAATCTGTCCCAGAAAGTATGACTCAATAAACTGCTGTTGCCAACTTACCCTACTAGCAGATTTTTGAAAACTTTATGGGGCTTTTTCCATTTCTCCCTCTGCAGTGGAGTAAGTACAAGAACTTTGTTGACTCATACTGTGGTAAGCAATAAAAACTGAACAGTCTCATGTCAAATGCAGTCAGCTATGAAAAGTAGTTGCACACTGAAACTGAACAAATCACTATAAGCTTGTCCTCAGATTCTTTCCTGATATACAATATCCCCTTTCATTGTGGCACAAACTGAAGATAATTTTCCCAAAATAATAATTTTGTTTTTGCTATTGCAGTAAAATAATAAAATGTTAATACTAATTATTGCAGCACTCAAAAACAGTAACACAAACAGTATAATTCTTTTGAATGAAAGCTGCCTGTAAGTATTAAACATTGCTGAGCTGCAATTAGTATAGCATTTGCTGTTTGTTTCTACATACTCACCTTCTCTCTTAGTTGCTGTTGTTCAGTGCTATAACAAGGTCCTCATTCCTGTCTTGCACATCAGCTTTGTTTATTCTGGGCTTCTGGATTTATTGTCCTTTCATTGGGACTTTTGCTCATTTCAAGTTATATTCTCAGCTAATTTGACTTCACTTGTGCTCCCCTTCTTTATTCTCCATGGGAGTTGAATCTGAAAAGATTAATAATAATAATAATAATAATAATAATAATAATAATAATAAACAAAGCAAGTATCAAATAGTTTAGGGTTTTATGTGTAATATTTTCAGTCTTTTGAAAATTCATAGCTAGAAATAGAATAGTTTCTTTTGTCACCAGCAGTCTAATTTTTTTTTTTTGCTGTTTGTTTAATGACTGGACAAGCCTTTACATACCATGTACCACGAGACTGTAAATTTTAAATAATGATTTATTAGTAGTAAAGCATTTTCAAGGAGTTCATTTCTTCTGTTTCTGAAATGGTAGGATAAGACATTGAAATGTGCTTTGAAATGTATATTCAATGAGAATAAAATTATGGAAGCAATAAAAGCTTTGCTTCTCCAATTTGAAAACACAAAATACAGATTTTAAAAAGACTACATTTCTACCCTGCTTTCCATGTATGCGTCTTTTTACAATTTACATGACAGCATTTGCAGTCACAAACTAATCTGCAAAATGAGGCCGAAAGTTTCTGAATCAACTAACAGGATTTCTAAATCCTGGGGAAGAGACTAAAGGATGGGGATGTAGCATAGACTGCTGATGCAACTTTAACTTAATCCACACTAACACCGTTCAGGAATGTCTTTGTTGAAAAACACATGCCAACAACAAAATAACTTGTTTTAGTGTGTGAATTCTCACCTTCAGTAGTCATGCTTTGAGTATGGCTTGAAATTATTTACTTGCAGATGTCATTTCTTTGGCCCATTTGAAATTATTTATTTTCTTTTGAGAAACTAGAAGGCCAAAATGCTCTGATAGGTGTTCTTGGCTCATTGTATAGTAATGACGTTTTTCGAAACATGTGTAGAAAATCATGTTATAGCATATGATCAGTATGTAAGGCAGTAGCAAGTTATTTTGTAAGACATTCCTCCCAGGAATGGTAGAGCACACAAGTTTGTAAAATTCAGATACCCTTCTCTTGAATCATGAAAGTGAGAATATTGAACAGAGAAAGAATGGCATGAACGTGTGAATGAAGTCTTAATGTGGGAAACAGTATAAAGGAATTGTTCCCTCTTGACTTGTTGGTACAGCCTTTGAGACCATGAAAGTAATTCATAGGTTCATAGGTTCATAGGTAAGTACTAGGCTATCTGCCCATGGGCATTTATAAGCCTAGCCACAGAGTGATGGCTTTCACCTCCCCATTAGATTAGTAACCTGGGCCTCTGCCAATAGGGCTCCTGAAGTGATCCCAGGGTAGTGATCCCAGGGTAGAACTTACGATTACCCATCCACTCATCAAGATTTCTCTTGAAAAGGGTCAGAGAGGAGCTCTGTCGAATATGGATTGGGATTCTATTCCAGAGTGAGGGGAGTCGCTGGGAGAGGAATCTTTCCCTCCAGCATGTCCTGTTTATCATTGTACATAGGTTCAAGTCACTAGAACGAGTGATTCTGAGGGATCTTGTTTTTTGGAGGTGAAGCATGTCCATTAGTTCAGGGTTTGACATGGCCCTATAGGTCAGACATAGGTCACCTCTCAGGAGACGGTAAGTGACTGAGAAGAGCTGGAGCTTTTTTAGTTGTGCTTCATAGGGTAATTGTTTAAGGCCCTTAATCCTCTTAGTGAGGTACTTCTGTGGTCTTTCTAGTTGTTGCAGGTGTCTAGTGAGGTACATCCCAAATGGGGCATTGTACTCTATTATGGGCCTAATGAGTGAGGAGTAAAGGGGCACAATCACCTCCTTGGATCTGGATGAGAAACCCTTTGTGATCAGGTGTGCCACATAGAAGGATTTCCTGACCATTTTGGCTATGTGGTTATCAAAGGAGAGCATGCTATCTACTTGGGTACCCAGGTCCCTAATTACTTCTTCCGTACTTACTGGATTTTCATCTATGTGGTAGGTTGTAGGTACTTTGTTTTTCCCAAATGGGATTACTATGCATTTTTTGGCATTTAGCATGAGGCCGTGACTTTGACACCAGGTGTTTGTCTCTGTGAGACTCTTTTGCAGGATGTCTGTGTCAGCTGGAGAGTCAATTATTGCACCCAATTTACAGTCATCTGTGAACTTGGTTAGCCACAGTCGCTCCGCCTTTGCCTGTACTTCGGAGAAATAGATACCGAACAGGAGGGTCCCAGGACTGAGCCTTGTGGGACTCTGCTTGTGACTAGTTTAGAGTCAGACATGGCGCCTGCCACTCTTACCATGTGGGTTCTGTCTGAGAGACACTTGGCAACCCATCTCATGACATAGGGGTTAATATTTAAGTTGGTGAGTTTGTCTATGATTCCTGAGTGTGGGATGGTGTTGAACGCCTTAGCGAGGGTCAGATATGCTGTGTGGACCACCTTCCCCTCATCTATGGCCTTGGTGACTGTTTCAAAGAAGTCGACCAAGTTCAGAAGGCAAGATCTGCCTTTAACAAAGCCAAACTGGGTGGGGTCCAGTGTCTGGAGGTTCCCAATGTCCCTGTTAATGAGCTCCATGATAATGCATTCCATGGCTTTGCAGACCAAGCTAGTCAAGCTTATAGGGCGATAGTTCCCAGGGTCAGTTGTGGCACCACCTTTGTGGAGTGGTACGACTGTTGCTGTATGCCATTCTTTGGGTACATAGCCTGTAGAGAGGCTGAGTTTGAATAGTGATTTGAGATGGGGGGTTAGTTCATTTTGAAGCTCGTGTAAGACACAATGTGGGATAGCATCTGGTCCCATTGATGCTGTGTTTTTGGCCTTTGCAAGGGCTGTCTTTACTTGTGTGTCTGAGATATCTGGAGCACCACATTCTTCTGGGATGGGTGCTAGCCCCTTTGGTGGAGAGGGGGGGTGAAGTTTGCACTGAACTTGTCAGCCAGGATGTTGGCAATGTTGGTTGGTTCAGTGTATTTATGGCCATTATGCACTAGCTCGGAGCATATCTGAGAGTTTGCCCCTACACTCTTGACATAGTTAAAGAAGGCCTTGTGGTTATCCTTAGAGTCATTAGCTATTTTTCTTTCGAAGTTGGCCTTGGATGACTTAATGAGGGAGCGCATATTTTTATTGATGTTAATCAGAGATGTCTTCTTATTTTGGGATTTTGTTCTATCTTGCAGGAGTTTCCTCCTTCTGTTGTAAAGTTTATTTATGGCTGGGGTCCACCAGACTGGCTTCCTCTTTTTTGAGGAGTTGGTCTGGGTTTTACTTGGGATGGCTCGGACCATGCATTCTTGAAGGTGTTCATAGAATGCATTTGTAAAGGATTCTGCCGATGGGTCATCATTTTCCATTTGATTGGGAGCTTTGAAACTTCCCATCTCGGTCTTGAGGAGTGTGAAGTTGGCTTTAGAGAAGTTTTTTACCTTGATTTCCTTGACTGGGGGGGGGGGGTCGGGATGTGGATGTCCAGTGTGATTATTTTGTGATCTGATCTTACCAATGACGAGTTTACATCAGGTGTGGAACATAAGTTCACCATGTTGGTGATGACCAGGTCCAATATGTTGTCACCTCTTGTGGGAGTGGTGACCAGCTGTTCAAGGGCGTTTGAGTTTATAAACTCAAGGAAGCATTGGGCTAGGGCATTTGAGCTTGAGTAGTTTTCCCAGTCAATGTTTGGATAGTTGAAGTCACCCAGTAGCATGGTGTTGGGTAGAATCTTCATACTTTCTAATGTTCTCAGGAATGCTGCGTGAGCGTCCTGAGACAAGGTGGGAGATCTGTAACAAGCTATAAATTGAACAGTCAATTTACCCGCTGTCAATTGCACTTGAATGGTCTCAGATTCCTCGTGCTGTGCTACTAACCTGGAGCTGTGGGTGTTCTTGATGAATATGGACACACCCCCTCCTTTTGTGTTCCGGTCCTGGTTTTGGGACCTAAAGGTATGGTAGGAGTTATAGCCTGGTAGTGCTGGGGTGCTCTCTGGAGCCTTGAATCAGGTTTCTGTCACTGCACATACTTCGACTTCTTCCATACTAAGGAGAGCCTTGAGTGCGTGCATTTTGAGGTTTAGACTTCTGGCGTTGAGCAGCATTACCCTCAGTTTTTGTTTATTATTGTTGTTTATGGAGACAGGTTTGTCTTTTGAGCCTTGCCTAAAAAAGGCAGTATTGGGGCGGCAAGAGTCTTGGCCAGTATTCGAAAGCCCAGGGGCAACAGGTGCAAGCCATCTCTGGTGAAGCAACGTGGCTTGTCAAGCATGTCGTCCCAGGCTGACAAGTACTGGATCCCCTTTGAATGACACCAGTAGTTTAACCAATTGTTGAAACTGATAATTTTTTCTTCGTTTGCTGGCATCATTTTGGGTGAGGGCAGGATGCTACTCGGAGTCAGAGTCATACCAGCCTGGGCTACATGATCAGAGAGCTCCTTCATGTCTATTTTCTTGTAGTCCAGGGAGGTACATCTCAGGTCATTTACGTCAACATGTACAATGACAGAGTCATATTTGTACTTGTTGTGGAGTGACCTGAGTGCATGTGTTATGTGGCAGATTCTGGCACCCAATAATTTTTAATTATTTCACAACATAACATTGTAACATTGTGGACTACAGTATCTCTTCACTCCACAGTACTGTTTCAGGTCAACTAATCCAAGCAATCTTCTTAAGAAAGCACAAAAATATGTGTAGTAAATTCAGCTGCAAATGCCCTTTTGCCTTTGCATCTGTATTTATTGCATTATGGATGTTACAGCAGCATTGTTTAGATTAGCAGTACATTACCACAGTAAATGGTGGTTTCATATGGCACTTCTTACACAGCTCAATATGCCTAGATTAGAGACTTTCCTGTACTATGCATCTAAGGTGTTAAGAATAAGATGTGGCCAGGCAGAGTTAAAGGATCTTGTGGGGTGAGTGGGGGGTTAACAATTTCCTCAATATGAATTGGCTGGCCTTTACTCTTGGACATATTCACCCCTAAGTTTAAAGTGTTGTGGATCACTCTTTCTCTGATCAGTATTCAGATATATAACCTGACCCCTGCTTCCACTCTTTGTAACATTTCCAGGTATGAGCTTATTGTACGGGTCTATATCATATGAGCGAATAGGAAAAAACGTGAATGCTCACAATCTCGAAAGTACCGGACATCGAACTTGCTATTGTGGGGGCATGCGCCCTCCACCCCCCCCCCTGCTAAATATATATTCCAACTCCAAGATCGCACTACAGTGAGGAAAGGGCAATTATTCCATTCTTCACTGTACCCTAATCTCAGAAAAAGCACTTCAAGGTCTGGTACTTTCGAGATTATGAGCATTCCTGGTTTTTCCTATTCGCTCATAAGATATATACCCTATTGTACAGAAAGTAGTTATGCTAAAAATTATGTCAAAAGAGTGCCTTCCTTTGTTCCTGATATTAGTAATCTACTCTACTCACTTCTCATACATTCTAAACTCCTATCCTGGAAAACTAGTTGAAAGAGAAGGTAAATTAATATCATAAAATGTGGAATTTCCTCTAGTCATCAGGATATGTATAGAGCATGTTGTAGTGTACAATGTTCCAGGTGGTTCTTCTGTGGTGGAATCGTGTATAATTTCCTAAAGATCTTGTGAGCGGAGCTGCATTTATTTATAATATCATTGCATATGATTCAGCCAATCACTCTGTCTCCTTTTATGTCAGTTTGATTATACTGACTTTGGGTAAGGTTACCACTGGTTTCACAACTATCATTTCCAAGAAGCATAAATACAAGTGTGAAAGGAACTCGGTCCTTTTTATGACAATGTTCAACTGCTGTCCTGTAGGTATCTGGTCTGTTTGATCTTATTGGTTATTTTTCCTGCTCATAATTAACTTCCTTAGTGACCTCAACTGGCTTTGCCTGCTGAATTGCTCTGATGACTTGGTTTTCATCTGTATCTTCTGACAACTCCCACCCCTAGGCTGAAAATGTTGGGTGTCAAGACAGGGAGGCTTGCGACAATAGAGTTTTCAGGAGAGGAGTTTGATTAACCTTTAGGAATGTGAGGAGCACCAGGGAATGGGATCCAGTGACAGGGTGTCCCATTCACCCATTAATGTTCACGCACTAAACACAGACAGTCATGGGGTTCCCTATCATGTCATATCCTCCTTTGGAAAAAGAAAAATGCAAAATCTAAAAAAATACTTATAGACAATCCGGACTTGGTATGACAGATGTGAAACAAGTAGATTCCGACTGGCACACAAGTGGACCCATTCTATATTTCATCAACTACAACATTTCCCCCCTAAGGTAGGCAACAAGGATGATGTGAACAGAATTCAGGAATTTGCATCCATTCTTTCACAAAGTAGCATTGGTGGTTCATAATACTGACAGAGAGAAGATCAGAGTTTTGTAATGCATCCTTATATGATGTGATGGAACGTTTGGGTCTCCTTAATTCTGTATGTTGGGAGTCGTGCAAGGTTCGGCTTTCACCAGGTCTCTAGCATTGTTGCTAGTGGGTGTCATGGGTAAACAACACAGTATGCCTGTTACCAGGCAGGTTTGTTTAGATTTAGAGGTCTGGCTTTAGTTTCTTGAGGGGTCCATTGGAGACATGTTTTGGTATAAAGACTGGGTGAGCAATGCTGATCTGGAGCTGTACACAGCTGTAGTGAGACCTTTGGATATGGCTGTGCTTGATGGGGGGCAGGTGGCTGATACATCTCTAGCCAAATAACTGAGGGAGGGTGAGGATATATGGAGGGATACCATATTCCTGGAGCTGATGCTCATTTGCAAGGCACTTGTGGTCTGCTGGCTTGAGCTGTTGATCAGGACAATTTGGTTTCATTCTGACAATCAGGTGGCCATGTATGTGTAAAACAAGAAGAAATTTTGTTAGGATGGTGACCAAACTGGGATAGGGATTTTGAGGCTAGGGCCTCTTAATAGTATAGGGACAAGAGAATACAACAAAATAATTAAATATATACATAACAGTAAATTAAAATAATATTTATCAAGGTGTTAGCAATGGGGAGCAGTAAAACCATGCAGGACAGGTTGCTTGGTGGACACCCTGTGATATCTCTATACCCAGGACCCTTGTTCTTTAGAAGTACAAGGGTATATTTCAGGAGCAGTAGACAGATAAGGATGTCACCTGAACAAAGAAGCATAAGCAGTGCCCAAAGTGGTCAGAATGAGTCTGCTCTGGCATGGTAATACACAGGGTGGGCTTGGGGCAAATTTTGCCACGAAACTTAACCTAAGGCAGTAGTATCAGGCTTTTGATTGATCAAGGCAAATGGTTGAAGTCTGGGATAGTGGGGGCTCCTGCTTCTGACTGGGTTGAAAACCAACTTATGAAGTAAAAATAATATAATTTTCTGGCTGCCAAATGATGAGGTCTGGCCTTAAATATATACTGAAATAATATGAGGCTTTGGCACCATGGGCTTAAAACTTGGCAAACTAGAAAATAATTTGAGAAATCTGATATTGTCCTTCTTTACTGGTCATGCTTACTATATAGTTGCTTTTATAGTTTATATTTATTCTCTGTGGTTGCTAATAACAAAACAACTACCCTGCTTGTACAAGAGTTTACTTTGCAGTTTTTTAACCAATATTACCATATCTCTTTGTATCATAGGATCATAAGAGGTTACTAGGCTAACTGCCTCAGGGCCCTTACAAGCCTAGCCAATATTATAACCTTTTTTCTTCTTGAGGCAATGCCCTTACTTATGAGATGAGCAATATAAAATGCCCTTCTTACCACTGTGGCATGGTGATCAAAGTTAAGGTTGCTGTTGACCTGTGTGTCCAGATCTCTCCCCACTGACTGAGTGCTTAGGGTATTGATATTGATGTGGTAGTTTGCAGTGACATCACCCTTGCCAAAGGGGACGATAATGCATTTTTTTGCATTAAGTTTAAGACCATGATTTTGGCATCACTCATTAGTCTGCGTAAGAGCTTTCTGCAGGATGTTGACATCACTAGGTGTTTCAGTGATCGCTCCCAGTTTGCAATCATTAGCAAACTTTGTCAGCCGCAGTCCTTTAGTTTTAGCCTGTACTTCAGAGAAGTGGATTCTGAAGAATAGGGGTCCCAGAACCAATCCCTGTGGAAAACCACTGATTACAGGTATTCTGGAGGAGGTGGAGTCCCCTATTTTGACCGTATGAATTCTATCAGTGAGCCAGTTTGCAACCCACCTGACAATATATGGGTTGATACTCAGGTGGGTGAGTTTATAAATGATGTCTGAGTGGGAGATTGTGTCAAAGGCCTTGGCTAAGTCTAGGTAGGCCATATGAACAGATTTTCCCTTGTCTAGGGCTTTGTTGACTGTCTTGAAGAAGTCCACCAAGTTTAACAGGCATGATCTCCCCTTGACAAAGCCAAACTGGATGAGGAGAGCATTTAGAGATTTCCTATATCTTTGTTAATAAGGTCCATTATGATTCATTCCATGGCCTTGCTGATAAGCCTGGTCAGGCTAATGGGTCTTTAGTTCCTGGGGTCTGTGGATGCACCCTCTTTGTGCAAAGGTATGGTGGTTGCTGTTTTCCATTCTGCTGGGACAAAGCCAATGATGATGCTAATTATGGTTTTAACCCATGTAGAACACAGTCCAGGATGTTGTCTGGTACCATACTGACTGTGGTTTTGGCCTTGGAGAGGGTGTTTATGACCTGCCCCTCAGAGATATTAGGTGGGGGACAGGTGTTAGGGATGCTTTGGGGTATATATGGCATGGACAGGGGGAGTGAAGTTTTCACTGAACCTGTCAGCTAGCAGGTTTACTATATCTGCAGTTTCTGTATATGTAGTACCATTAACTACAAGTGTAGTGCAAATCTGGGCCTTACCTTTGAGGTTATGGATGCAACCAGAGAACACCTTGTGGTTATTCTTAGTTACGGAAGCTAATCTGGATCTGTAATTAGATTTGGAGGACTTCACTAGGAGTCTTATTTGCTTGTTTAAGTTGAGGAGGGAGTGTTTCATGAAAGAAGCATTAAAAACAGTAGAAACGGAAGTAAGTTCTTCTTTGTTGAGTCACAAAAGGATAATGTCAGGTCTCATTTGGGACTCGATCCCAAAACCTCCAGCATACTGTGCTGTCATCAATGCTGATGGACCAACGAAAGCCTCTAGACAGGTAGGTGTTGAGTTTCCCTTTAACACCTTCATCCTGTCAGCTGGGAAACCTCCAACATGGTCATCAAGGTCAAATTACAGAAGCACACATGCAAATACAGAGAGCTAATATTCTCCTTTCACTGCTATGATTCTAACAAAGTATAAGCAAAATGCTTTCTTTGTATTTGTATCTGTGCGATTATAATTTGTCCTTTATGAGTCAGTGAGTTCCTTCTGAAATAATGCCTGTGGTTCTGAAAAAACATTTTTAAGTATATTTGAAAAGGCATGTATAGTATGGAGGAGGTCAGACAACAGCAGTGCAAGAGATACAAAATTTGCAAAAGAAAGCAAACGAAGGGAGAAATTAGTGGGAATAACTGGTGGTGGTGGTGGTGCGTCGTTTACAGTTAGTTGTTGCCTGCTGTGTTTCAGTTCTCAGTTAGTTTCTGATTCCTTGTGTATGAACATGCGAATTTCTTTCATTTCAAGTTGTGCATTGCGGCAAAGCCCGCAAGCCCAAAACAAAACCACCCAATCATTAGCGGACCGGAGTTCCATTGTGGTGACCCTTAACTGGGAAAAGCCGAAAGACACAAACAAACAAAGATGAATGACTTTGGTGACATAGCGAGAATGTTCAGGAGTTTAAGAAGTCCAGTATTATTATACAATGCAATAAAATCAGCTTTACCCATGAATGTAATGAATTTCTGAAGAACAGTTACAACAGAACAAGAGGACAGATTATGAGGGGAAATGTCAGAACAAGTTTTTTTTTCCACTGAGAGAATGGTGATATGTCTATTGTCATTTTAAGTGAGTACTGAGATGAAAATGTTATGCGGGTATTTAGTGGAAGCAAAAGAAGAAAATAAAGAATATTATCTAGGCTTTGCATCTTATCCAAAATATAGATAAATAGAGACTATAATGAGAAAGTGATCTTTATTTGTGATTAGAGTCTACATTTCTGTGGATATTTGGCCATTACATCTAATGTCTACCATCAGAGTCTACAGACTTGGGAGCATTGTCCTTAACCTTGCTAATACCACTTCTATTCAAACATTAACATTACAGATGACTGGTTTAGTAAAAGTGGTCTTGCATTCAGTGTCAGAGAGAAGCACCATTCTGGCACCAAAGTCCTTGTTAACATTAATAATCATACAGTTGTTCATAAAGCCGTGGAGTTGACAACTGCACCAAAGAGGTAACTGACCCTTCTATTCAGCTCGTGTTAGGTGAAT
Source organism: Protopterus annectens (assembly GCF_019279795.1). Classification (NCBI taxonomy): domain Eukaryota; kingdom Metazoa; phylum Chordata; order Ceratodontiformes; family Protopteridae; genus Protopterus; species Protopterus annectens. Next base: position 1,056,569,839 of record NC_056743.1, read on the forward strand.
TATATAATACTATAGTCTATTCTATTCGCAACTTAAACACCATCTGGTGCAGCTGGAGAACATTCATAGATTCCTCTCAAAGAGACCTTCAAGGCATGTCTTATAACTAGAGATTAAAGCAACTCTTCACTCATCTCCTCTCCTTTCTCCCTCTCTCTTGTTTTTTCTATATCTTATCATCTTCTTAGAAAATACTTATGCCTGAAATATAGAACATTAAAGGACCCTTTCACTAACAATACACCCTGTGGAAGTGAATATAAAAGGGCAGTTGAATTTTTTTAAAAACTGAACAAACCTTACCATGGAACACGACAATTTCATGTCTCAAAGACTTCTGTGCCTATGGAATGAACACATCCCCTCAGTTTAACTCGGCTCCTCAGTTCATGCCTTAAGAAGATATCAATGATTGCATAGACACCCAGAGAATCATACTGCTTGATGGACTATGGGCCATGAGCTTGGTCTCCATACCTCGGATCTTAAGAATGCATGTGTCTATGCCTTATGTACCGTTACATCTGATATATACACACACACACACACACACACACACACACACACACACACACACACACACACACACACACACACGTACATAGGTATATGTCATTTTATCTAAAACTCAGCTTATCAAACTGTGCTTTTAAAGAAAACTTGTCTAAACTAATTTTATCTAAATCAGGAAACAAATCTCAAAAAAAAAAAAAAAAAAAAGAACACATCTTTTTTGCCTCCATGGCTGCACTACAGTTGAAGAAATAGAGAATACTCTGGATGTGCACCACCAGCTTGGAAAATACAACACAGTGTAATAAAGAAAACTGAATATTATTTATGCATATTTAACAAAATTCATACAGTGATAATAAAATATTGTACTGTACAAAACACTTTTTTAAGATTTGCTGGTTTAGATTAAATATGTTTAGATAAGTTGAGTTTTAGATAAAATGACATACACCTATATATATACATATATATATATAAATATACATATATATTGTATGTGTGTGGATATGTGTGTGTGTGTGTGTGTGTGTGTGTGTGTGTGTGTGTGTGTGTGTGTGTGTGTGTGTGTGTGTATATATATATATAGATATATATATATATATATATGTATATATATATATATAGGCATTTATATATATATATATATATATATATATATATATATATATATATATTTTACATGCACACTCACACACACATATATTACATGCACACTCACACACAGATATATAAAGAACCACGAACTGTAACCAATCTCAACTGGGACATTAATTATTTACAACTTGTTTATAAATCAACACTTCTATATTAAAAATTAAAAAAAAAATTAATACATGAGCGCTTTCACCCTTAACAAAGCTTCATCAGATGTAACTCCAGTTATATGACATGCATTAATTATATATTCTTTAAGACATGGGCTCCAGCTGGTTGTCATAAATGTATGCTATAATCTGTTTGGCCAAGTTGAAGTAGGATAGATCTCATCTTTCATCCCTTTTCTACATATCTACTCCTACTGTAGCTAAAAGTTATAGCTTATATGCTTTATCCCATCCTATGTAACTACTGCCTAATTAATGAGATGTTTTATATAATTATTTCCACTTGCTATGCACATCCATTAGGACATCAACGTGTCTATGATGTAGTAAGTTGACGTATTTTACTGTATTAAAAATGGAAAACGAGTCCTAACAAATGCACGATAACCAGTCAAGTTATACCTTAAGTGTCGTGCTGTTTTTCATCATAATTGCAGCTAGTCAGTACCATGCTGGGAATTCTCTAGTTGTCCTAGAGACTGGATGCATCTATGCTGTATCCTTTGTGTCAGGTAATGTGCCAGTCTTTGGAAGACAAAATGCTAAGGGCCATGCAAGGGCTCTGCATGTGCTAGGTCTAGGATAACTTATAGCGCTCTAGGACAGTGAACTGAGCAGGGTTAAATATGACTGACTCCTATTCCAGTATGCTCCAGATAATGACAAAAGATGTAATCTGCCCATACCTCTCAACCACCTTTTATGAAGAAAAGACAAAGCAGTAAATATGGACATCCTTCTAAAATCTGTACAGTTGAGAGGTGTGAATCTGCCCATAACTGAAGGAAAAATAGATGAATTCAAAGACTGTTAATCTAGTACTAGGAAGAAGAATTAGGTATCATATGAAGATAGGTCCACTGCCAGTATTCATACATACTGGAACTGCAGATGTTGCAGGTTGTAAAACTAATACAAGCTCAGCCTTTAGTAAGAGGGTAAACCCTGTATGTGTGAATCTTTGTTGAAAAGAGACTTTAAGTGCAAAGTTTTTTTTTTAATTTTTCCTTTTGTTGTAATTCTGCCCTCCACTTGTAAAGTGGGCTTTCTTATACTAAACTGTGTAGTTTTACTTTAATTACTTCAGTGGACCTATATTAAGTTTAATAAATAGCATTATCACCTTTCCGTTTTTTTTTTTTCCGGAACTATCAGGAAATCAAACCAATTGTCCGGTAGTCTGGAAAACACTGTGCAAACTCCAGCAATCTGTTTAAAAAAAAAGCAGACTAGTGGAGTTTGTTAAATCATTGGATTTACTCTGCTCATTTTCAAAAAAGCATAGTAAACTGGCAGAAAGAAGGCATCAGGAATGGAAAAAGGGCGTTCCTCCTCAGCTGATGATGGAGATGACATCACATAATGGGCAGAAAGTGGGCATGAGAGGGGAGGAAATAGGCAAAGTTTTGGAGAGTTGTGAGGGTTGTATCCTTGGTCTGGCTTTAGCAGCATCTAAAGCTAGCAACCCTATTAATAAAGTGGTGTTACTGTTTACTGTATTTTGAGCAACTGTCCAGTTGCTTCTTAATCGCATGCCATCTAGCCCCCACCTTCTGGTGATATATTAGAGGGCGGATCAGGAGTTCTGTAATGCATAGGCATGATATCTCTAATCTGCAGCGTATTTAATTACAAAATAACCAGAATGCAGCACAATCAGTTACTTAATCAGACAATAAATTAGTAAATAAACACAGTTATATTCAAGTGAAAGGTAAAACCATGTGAGATGGAACAGGATGAGATTCTTAGTAAGGTATTGATGCTTGGCAAACAGTGTGATAAAACAGATGTAAAACTAATAAACCATTGTCTACCAATAGATTGACTGAACTTTTAAGGAGAAAACTATGAATGTGTGAATCACATACATTCTGGATTTGTCCAGAATACCAGTTATAGAAATAGAAAAGACAAAGAGAAACTGTAGGCAAGTGAAGTGTTGTACCAACTTTGAAAAGTTAGTAAAACACTTTGTACTGTTGAACAGACAACATCATACCTCTCAACAAATCAGAAAAATAATGGGAGGGCAAAGGAGCAAACTGGGGTCGTTTTTAAATATGTCTCAAATTCCTCTCACTAGTGACATGTTGTCACTCAAGGTGCTGACTGTCAAACTGGGAAAAACAAGATAGAAACTTAGAGAAGAGTAAGTCTTGAACATCGCTCTTCTCCTTAAAACTTCTTTTTTGCGGGGGGAGTGCACACCAGGGCAAGCCCCACCGTCACCCTCAAACTTATATAAACCAACTCCAAGATTGCCATACCTCAGATAAAAGGGAACACTGCGAGGATTGGCCGTTTCAGATGTAGTATATGCAAGTCTGTTTTTTCTGCCATTCAGTCTCCATGTTTTGGAACTCGCTTGAACGTGTCCTGATATTTCAAATGTATCCTTTACGTTACTTAAAAAGTTAATAGAACAGCATATTTTTATCAATATGCATATTCTGAACAATAGGAACATGAAACTCTGTCTGGCATTATTGACTGACTGCAATTCTTAGTGATTTACAAGAAATTCAAAACCGTTATGAGGGACAAGGCAAATGTATGAGGCAAAATCATGAACAGTTGAGAAATTTGTAGAAGGTAAAATGAAGTACTTCTCTGTAGAATTATAAAATGTAAAAGTTATTATGCACTTTAATATTACACATACCATATCCTAATGTAGTAAAACAGTTGCCTACTATTGAACGACTACTTCATTTTTACAGATGCACAAATTATTCCAAATGTTTTCTTTTTAGCACTAATTTCTTTGGTATAACATACAAATGGACTGTACAGACAGTCTACCATTGAGGTGATTCACACATTAATAGTTTTTTCCCCAAATTTTTTGGTAGACGTGATTAGTCTCACATCTGTTTTATTACATTGTATTCAAATTATGGTACTTTTCCATTATCGGGGCAACACTTCAAATGAGCGCTCTGAATATTGTATTTCAAGTGCTATTGTTCTCTTTAACTACAAATCCGTGTATTTCATTTTCACATCCATTTCTGTTACACTGTATTAAGAGGAACAAGAAAATTACAACATCATAGGGCTCATACTACCTTTTCTAAAAAAAATAAATAAAAATCAGTACTTTTAATAAGGGATAAAGCCAAAATCAGAAATACTGATACTGAACATGAATGAATGAAAAATACATAATACTATCCTAACGCAATGCAGTTTCAAAAATACCATTCATCCCCTCCAAATTCAGGCGTTCTGAAACTGAACATGAATGAAGAAGAAATACATCATACTATTTTAACCCAATGCAGTTTCAAAACTACTTTCCATCCCCTGCAGTGTAGAAGGCATGCTTGACTAAAAACATCTTCGACTGGTTACCATAAGTAGACATGTCGTAGCACTGAGCAACTGTAGAAAGGAGCTCCGTGGAAATTATGTCACCTCTTAGCCAAGACTTGGTTAAAGAACTGTTAATGTAATAATCACTGCCAAGTATTCACAGCACCAGGTATGACAAATTTCTATTACAGTGACAGTGACATATGCATAAATACATATGAAGTGAACCAACATCTGTTAAACCTTGTCGGTTCTGTGTACATTCACAGCTCAGTGACCACAGTTTCATTGTTGTGCTGATAATGGAAAAGTGTCCAAATTACTATACACCTTACTAAGAATTTTGTCCTGTTCCATCTTACTTTTTGTTACCTTTCACTTAAATATAGCTAGGTTTATTTTTCGATTTATTGTCTGACTGAGTAAGTGATTGTACTGCATTCTGGTTACTTTGTAATAAAGTCCGCTGCAGATGAAAGAAAGCAAAACAGACTACAAACTGTTTCACTATTCTGTTGCATCATCAGTAGGCGGGGCTGGATATCATGGAATCAGGAAGTAATTGGGTAGTTGCTCAACATACAGCAAACAGAATCACCAGTTTATTAACCTTAATAAGCATGGGCTCACTGAAGTAACTGAAGTAAATAATACACATTTTAAAATAAGAAAGTCTACTTTACAAGATGAGAGCTTAATTACAAGAAAAATAACTAGTGAAGAAAAATAAAAAAAATCTTTGCACTTGATCTTTAATCTCAATGTTGTTGTGTCTTTCGGCTTTATCCGGTTAGGGGTCGCCACAGCGGAACTCCGGTCCGCTAATGATTGGCAGTAGATTTTTACGTGCCGAGTTGCCAGCCCTGGCGCACAACCTTCAATTAAGGTACGCCCATTCATGCATGTCTCCAGACAGAAGACGCTCTAGCTGAGAATCGAATAGGACAACGTCTTACTGTGAGGTGACAACGCTACCGCAGCACCACCACCGCTTGATCTTTAATCTCAATGTGTGAAATTATTGTTAAATTATAGGGAGTGGTGAATCTTTTCAGGAAAGGAAGGCACCTTTGCCTCAGGGCCCTTAACCTGATCTTGGGGAGGTTCATTTCACAAATTTAGAGATAAGAGTCTTTAGATGGGTGACTATGCTGATGACAGATGGAAAATGTGTAATTGGCCTTGAGGGAAAAAAGTACCAGTGTATTGCTGTTATTAAAAGTGATGCAAGAAGGTAAATTAAAAACTCAGGAATGTAAAGTGCTTTTGCATAGCTACAAAAAAGTAGGTGGCGCTTCATCAGATCAGTATTAAAAAAAACAAAAAACTGTACAGCGACATTAAGTGTATTCATATGGTTAATTCCATAAACAATAATCGTGTGTATGTGAAAGGTGTGATGTCAAGGTGTTAAAGTCAGAAGAAAACAGAAGAGATTTAATAACATTAAACAGTGAGTGTATGCAAACCAGTAATAAATCCTTGTATAAATTGCTGGAAGAAAATGTTAAAGTATTGTTACTGACACCCGTGTTGTAAATTAGACTGAGAAAATGCTGTATCAGAAAGTAGTTATATGTAAAGTAACAATTGCTTTTAAACCTGTGATGCTAATTTACCACATTTTTTTCATCCTAGTCCAGTAGTATTTAATCTACGTGAAAATTATTCCATTTAAAAATAAATTATGCAAGCAATGAAGAAGTATAAAGAAAAATGCATCCAGCTCTTAATAAAAGCTATTAAGACCCATTTTTTTAGGTTCAAGTGCAGATTTGATGGAGCAGTTTGTGTTAAGTCATGGGTATGAGTAAGCGTTTAGGTCAATCTGCTACTCTAGTTCCTTTTTCTCAAGTTATTTTTTTTTTTATTTTTCAATAAAGAAGTATTTGAGTTCTAAACAAGTTACAAGTGCTTGATTACTTTGAAGTCTCTGCTGAGATTGGTTACATTTCATGGTTCTTCCTTCCTGGTTTTAAGGTGGCTCAGCCAGTACTTTAATGTTCAAGAAGTTCCAGTTTTACCTGTGGAATAATATTTTCCTTAAGGATTGGAGGCATATTACCCCCTAAAGCTGGAAAATGTTTGCACCTTACTACAAGAATCTGTTTATATATATATATATATATATATATATATATATATATATATGTTACTATAAAATCCGCCCAGTAGTTCAACACAGAAAATAATGAGAATCCACCCAACGAAGAAACCAGAAACACCAAGCAATAGGGAGAATGTATCAAGTACTGCAACTTCAACTTCTTCTAAAGCTCAAATGCTTTAAGTAATCCAGTATGTATCACAAAACGTTACCCAGGACGAAGCTGTACAGTCACAAAAAACCTTTAATAATGTATATATATATATATATATATATATATATATATATATATCTATATGTGTGTATATATATATATATATATATATATATATATATATATATATACATACACACACACACACACACACACACACACACACACACACACACACACACACACACACATATACATATACATATACATATATGTATACGAGTGCTGTATAAGCTATTGTTGCACACATTTTATTGTGTGGCGAAACGTTGGTGTTTGCATCTCTTCTGCAGTTATTTGAATTATGTAACAGTTGAAGTTCCTTATCTAGACCATTACATAATTCAAGGGGTTTTGTCCTTTTTTCAAGTTTGTGCGACCCTCTACTTAGCATATTTAATTTGTGTGTGTGTGTGTGTGTGTGTGTGTGTGTGTGTGTGTGTGTGTGTGTGGGGGGGGGCTCCTATGTAAAAAGCTATGTTTTTTGTTTTACTTATTATAATCATAAATGTAACCTATTGGTTTACATTTCTGATTACTTTTTTGCGATGATTTTAGTGGTAATTAATAGTAATTGTCAGTGAATTTGTTCGATGTTTTGTGTTTCGATCAAACTCACCAGTGATTATTCATTATAAACTCATCTCTCTCTCTCTCTCTCTCTCTCTCTATATATATATATATATATATATATATATATATAAATTATACAATCACACAGACACACACATGCACACATCACACATATGCACATGATCTGTACAACAGTACCTGTTTCGTAACACTCTGCAGCTCAGTGAATTGCTTTGGTGTCTATTTGTAACACTAAACTTTATATTTTTAAAACATATCTGTGCAAATAGTACATAAATAAATTAAGCTGTGACTAGAATTATAAGCATATCTCATATTTTTGTGTTTGTCAGCTGAATATAGTTAGTACTGAAAGAAACTGCTCTTCATCAAAGATTACCATGACAAATTTGGAATGCTGGTGCAAAGAACCAAGATGGCAGTGGGACTAGATTAATCCTAAGAAATAATATGATAATCGCAATAACTAAAATCCACTTTCATTTAAAGAAATGCATTTAATTAATTTTTCTAAAGGAAAAAAATGCTAAAGAATATTTTAAGTACGGCTAGGTTTGGTTAAGTACAGGTCACCCAGGGATTTGTGGACAGGGCATAAACATTCTAGAGGTTTTCTAAGTGGTTATTATCTGGCCAAAAAATTCTCCAACCTTGTGAAGTGCTATAATAAATATGCTGCCTTACTGTAAATAACTTCACACAAGGTAAAATTATTTGAATGATTGGGAAATTGATGAACTGTGGACTCATAAGTCACCAAAATTTAAATTTTCAGAAATAAACTACTGTATAGTAAAATCAATGAGCATTTGTAATGGATGAGTAATAAAACAACTGAAAGCAGTTGAGCTAATTCTGTAGTTCTTCCTGGTGGGTACAGCTGCCTCTTTGCAGCTATTAACATGCTTGTGTAGAGTTTCTGTGAGCAGTTCCATGTAAGAAACAGCTTTTTTCAGCGTTTATGAGGGCTTGAAATGTGCCAGGTTTTCACTTAATAGCAGGAAGCTAGCCTTAGAGTAGTTCCTGAGTGTTCCAGAATTAGCTGGGTGTCCAGGTTTTACTTTTACTTTAAAGGAGACAATTTTATGGTTTGACCTCACCAGCAAAGACATTTTACTAGGGGGTGGGCAGCACCCCTGATTGGTGTGGTGAGGGGAGTTTGTGTTTAAAAAATCCAGGAATCTCTGTGCCTGTGCAATTTGTGTCATACAGGATTCCCAGTTAATAGTGGGGTAATTAAAATTGCCCATGAATATGCTATTGGGTTGAATGGTGAGTATTTCCAATATGTTTAAATACATGCTATGGGATTCCTGGGTCACAGAGGGGGAACTATAGCTTGCAAGGAAGTGGTATTGGATTTTGCCTATGGTGATTTGAACATGGAGAAGCTCAAGGGCATTGTCCTGTTTAGCCAGCCTTGAGACATATTTATTTTTGCTGTAAATCAAGACACCTCCACCTTTAGTTCCTGTCTGTGTAGTAGCTGGTCTTAATGTGTGGAAAGCATTATAACCTTGCACTGTTGGAGTACTCTCCTTTGATTTAAACCATGTCTTAGTCAATGTACAGACGTCAAGATTCTCTAGGGTGAAGAGAGCTTCTAGGGGGTGGAGTTTTTTTGTTTAGTCTCCCAGCACTGAGCAGTAATACCTTTAGACTTTCTTGGTTTTGATTTGCTATAACAGAAGTACTTTCAGTTTGGCATTGCCTAAAAAAGGCACTATGGGGAAAGACAATGTTTTAGCTAATATTCAAAAGCCTAGGGGGAGAGGTGCGGACCATCCTAGTAAAGTAGTGTGGTCTGTTGACCATCTCCTTCCACACTGACAAATATTGCTCCCCCTTAGAATGACACTAGAATCTAAGCCAAATATGAAATTTCGTAATCTTTTGTTCATATTGTGGTATCATCGTTGGAGAAGGTAAAATGCTGCTCAATGCTAGACTCTGGGACACATATTCCAAGAGATCCATGATGTCTCTCTTCATAGAGTCTAGGGAAGTATGGCTCAATTCATTTAAACCCACTTGGACTATCACTCAGTCAAACTGGTAGTTATGATCCAATGACCTGAGTGCATGTGTAATGTGGTGGATCCTATCCCCAGATAAGCAATCGACTGTGAAGTTTCCCTTACTCAACCTGGTGAGAGGGACATCAGTGTGTTTAACAATATCAAAGGAGAGACTACTGTTCACCTGTGTCCCAAGGTCTCTTATCACACTTTCAGTGTTAAGTAGACTACCACCTATGTTGGAGCTCATGGGTACAGAGTTTTTACCAAAGGGGATGATAATGCACTTTTTGGCATTGAGCTTGAGGCCATGGCTTTGACACCAGGCATCTGTCTCAGTGAGGCCCTTTTGTAGGATGTCCACATCGTTAGGAGTTTCAGTTATGGCTCCTAGTTTGTAGTCATCTGCAAACTTCTTTAGGTAAAGACCTTCTGTGTTAGCCTGTACTTCAGAAAAGTAGATACCAAACAAGAGAGGACCCAGGACTGAACCTTGTGGTACTCCACTTGTCACTGATCTGAAGTCGGATTTGGAGTCTGCTACTTTCACAGTGTTGGTTCTGTCAGTGAGCCAGTTGGCAACCCATCTTGTGACATAGGGATTTATACCTAGTTTAGTGAACATGAGACAATTTCTATATTTCCTCAAGATGTCCATATCCACCAAGCTGGCAAAAGAGATAGTAGCAAAGTTCATATCCATGGCAACAGACCCTTTTTTATTGATTAGACAGTTGGAGTCTTTATTGATGAACAATTAAAATTTGATATTCATCTACAAAATGTTATATTCATCTACAACTAATATAAAAAATCCCACCAAAAACTAGGTATGCTTTATCGCCACAACCATTATCTTACTCCCTCAACCAAGCATATCTTCTCTACCACCTACCTCATTCCATCCCTCTTGCATGGTTCCCCCTTCTTACTAATCTTCAGTCCTCTCTAATGACAAAATTATCTTCCTGCTACAACAAAATATCAAGTTTGCTACCGGATCCAAATCCTCCACCCACCACTGCGATGCCCTATACAAATTAAGTTGGCCAGAATTGCCTAACTATCTCTCCTACATCCAACTAACTAATGCACATAAACTCATCTTCAAACCCTTTCTCTGCCCCTCCCTTGCCTCCACTCTCAAAATGCATCAGCCTGATAGACTACTCAGGTCCAACAATCAGAACCTGCATGAAGTGCACAAACCTGCACGCACTTCACGCAAACTTCTATTATCCTTCTCTCTAGCATGCCTATGGAATTCTCTTCCACCACATATTCATACCACCAAAAAACACTCCACCTTTAAGACTTTGCTTCATTCCCACCTCTCTTCTCATTGGGAATGTTCCTGCTCTTACCTCACCTGACTTCCCTCTACATCACCTCTATTTCCATATCTTCCATTCGCTCAGCTCAGTTGTAATACCGATCTCCACTATTCTTATCCATCTTTTCCCTTTTATATGTTAATCGCTCCCTAGTATTTCTTACATATTCTTACTCTTATAAGACTTGTAACCCTGTAAGCCTTATTTCTCTAAAATTCTTAAATATGGCTTGTGTGGGACAGGCCTCTACTGTTTTATATCATGTGTAATCTACTTGTATTGCGGATACTGCCTTTGGATGCTCTGACAGGGCATGTTTCACCATGCTTTTTGTTTTTTTTTTTTATATATGTTTGTTTTACTTTCATTGCATGCTGTTATTTTCTTAAACTGTGTAACAACTTGGGTGTATATGTTACTTTTTTGTTGTATAACTGTATAAGGAGCTCTTCTCCCTACCTCCATTGAAAATGGGCTCTTTTGGCCCAATGGACTATCACAGTAAACAAACTTTAAATAAATATATAAATAAAATAAATAAAGCAATGTCAGGCGTAACCGGTTTGCAACTCTGGGAGCAGTGCTTGTCACTGCAAACTAATTGTTCTGTGTGCAACTGGCTATTGGTGAAATTTCAGTCATGTTTTTACAGGAAAAATGTCACTCAAGGTGTCTGTATCTTTACAAAACACTGCCAAACACTTGAGGGGAAACTATTAAGTAAACGCTAATGATTTATGGATGAAGTATGTAGGCAGATATTTTGAAGTTAGAAACAAATCAAGCACTACTTACTGAAAGCAAATAATTAGCTTATCAAGAATGATGAAAAGATAGGAGTCACGTGAGTGGCTAATGCTGGTCTCACTACAGCTTCATTCTGCTGGGATATAATGCTCCTTTGCTTTGTCTGTCACCAGAAACAAAACATGATCACCAATCCCAAGATGAGAAGCAGGCCACAGTCTGTTTGGTGATGCACAGTCCTGTCCCTGATAATGCAAGGGTCTGTAGGCTTGTTGTAGCCTTTTCCTGGTACATGCTTTGAATAGCAACCAGATCAATCAGGAGCGCCAAGCACAGACACTTTCCACCCAAGCAGAAACAGTCAGGAATCACTCTGCTTCTTCTCTGAGCAGAAGCAAAATATAAGCACAAATTCCAAGATGGCACCTATGAAACACTTATTAAGCTTTCTTGTGATCAGCAGTCTCTATGAAATAACATCTCTAGGCTCCTTCTCTCACCAGGAGCAAAACAGAAGCCCTAGTCCCAAGATGACTACTGAAAGGCAGAATGTGGGCTCTCCAGTAATTGATAGTCTTGGAGTAGATGTTGCAGATTTTAAAGGTAACACGGAAGAGTGGGTTAATATCCTAAGAGCTGTAGTATGTACTAAGCAATTAGATATGAAAGAGGGAATAACTAAGCTATAGCTATTAAAGTGGGGAGCCACTCATATTAAAATAGCAAGATAGATTATAAGGGGTGGGCACTTTGAATTCTGGTTCTGAGTAGACTTGAAGGAGGGTGGTTTCACAAAATAATAATTTCATGCTTTCTTTCAATAGCCAATGAAAGAAGAGATGGAAGGAGATGTGTGGTCAAATTAACATGAGGGGTAGGCAACTAGTAAGGCAGCTGAGTTTAAAAACACAACAGTAGTAGGGTGGGAGGGTATACAAAAACTTAATTTCTATGTGACTCACAAAAGACACAGCTGTGGTCCCTTTCTTTTAGTTTAAATATGCAATTAAAAGCAGAATATAAGTAAAACACAGTGTAAAGAAAATAAATCACAATATACAAAACAGAAGAAGGCAGTGGAGTAATGCAAAACACAAGAAAGCAAAAGCAAACTAAGCTTTCCATCACATCAAGCTGTGGCAGCGTCTGGGTAAGCTTTTCCAGGAAAGCTTTAAAATGTTTTATTTTACCTCTTAAACAGAAGGTTTAATTCCTAGCTCCACCCTTGGTTCACAGATAATTACAGCCAGTCCTCGGGTTAAGTATGAGATCCATTTTTAACTCTGTCCTTAAGTCAAATTTGTATGTAAGTCAGAACACATATATCTGGTTCTTATTAAATGTCACTTAGTCAAATATTTGCCTCTGTATAGTATTTATTTTACTTTTCTTTGCATATAAAACACTTAAGAAACACTTCCAAATAAAAAAGAAAATCTTAAACATAATACTGTATACTGTAGTAATAACAATACTGTAAGTACAGTAATAGCAGTAACTATGTTCATACAGTACAGTACAGTACTGTACGTACTATAAAAAAAATTGAACAGTTCTTAAAACACTTTAGATAGAAAAAAGAAAAAAGGGTAATGATTAAAGGTTAACACTCATTTGTAAGTTAGGCTTATGATAACTTATTATTAGATGATGCAGAAAATGATGGACTTGTTGGAGAGAATGGGCCTGGTGGTGCAGTGTCAGGGTTTTATTCTGCTGCTGGAGAGAGGGGGTTTACTACTACAGTCAATTTCTTGAAGTAGGCATCAAGGGAGGTTTGTACATAGCTTTTCTTTTTCTCATCATAAATGGCCTTATAGCAGCTGAGGTCCTCAGTAACTGTACAGTAAACTTGGGTGAACCTCTCTGTATTAGCATCTTGCTCCTCTAACTTTGCCATTCCCACTTTAATGAGATGAAAGGCTTCAGCTAACTCTTTTGTTGAAAACGTTTTTGATTCTAGAGTTTCTAGGTCCCTGTTTTCTTCCTCAGATGCTAGCATTTGCTGTTTCAGTTCCATAAGGTCTTCATTGGTAAGTTGTTTGGCATGGGAGTCGAGTAACTCTACGGCCTTAGTATCACTGATGTCTAACAGCAGTTGATTACCAGTATCAACCACAGCTTGCCTGGCATCAGCAATGTCATCATCTGTAAATACCTGTAAAGCAGGCACAAAGTGTGGGCACAATTTGTCTCACACTTCTTTCATATCTGACTGCTTTACTTCAGCCAAAGGATCAGCAATATTTTTGATGGCATCATAGATGTTATAATTCTTCCAGAACTCCCTTAAGGTCATCACATTATCTTGGGTAGCCCTGACTGCTTGTGAGAAGGTCTGCCATAAATAACAGGCCTTAATGGAGGCTATTACTCCCTGATCCATTGGCTGAAGTAGTGATATGGTGTTGGGGGGTAAAAATACGAACTTTACATTGGAGTGTTGGCCACCTAAACTGTTTGGATGTCCATGTGCATTGTCAAGTAGAAGGAGAATTTTGAAAGGAATGTGTTTGGCCAAGCAATACCTTTGAACAGGAGGAAAAAAATGGTTCAAGAACCAGTCTTCAGAGATGGCAATTGTAATCCAAGCCTTTGCATTTGGCTTCCAAATAACAGGCAGAGATGCCTTAATGACAAGGTATAGAGCCCTCTAATTTAAAGAGTGATACACAAGCAAGGGCTTCAACTTAAAATAACCAGAACCGTTACCCCCAAACAATAAAGTTAGCCTATCTTCTGATGCCTTATGCCCTGGTGCACTTTTTCTCTCTTTTGAAATGTAGGTCCTTTCAGGCATTTTATTCCAAAATAAGCCAGTCTCGTCTACATTAAATATTTGGTCTGGCAAATAACCTCACTCTAATTTTTCCAACATTTTAGGAAAATCCCTTGGAGCACTTATATTGGCACTCACTGCTTCACCATGAGGTTTAATGTTATGTAAATTAGCCCTCAGTTTAAAGCAATTGAGCCAGCCCCTACTTGCAACAACTATTTAATCACAACTGCCTTTACTTGATGCTTGAGCAGATTTTAAATTGTTGAAAAGACTTTGAGCCTTTTCTTGCACTAATGAAAGGCTAATAGGGATATTATTCTTATTTTGGTCTTCTATCCAAATTAGCAATAGCCTTTCCATCTCAATAATTAAACCACTGTGTAACTTTGTAGTAACCATAGCTTTCATCTGGGCATGGCCTTTTACATGATTCATTATTCTTGCTTGGTCTTTTAAAATTGTTCTGATCATTGACCGGCTGTAGCCTAATGCCTTTCCATTGGTAGATGGTGCTTCACATCTCTCAGATCTCTTTATTATGTTCACTTTATTTTCCAGGGTGACTGCTTTCCTTTTCTTTGGTACATCTCCAGCATGTGCATTTGATTTATGTTTTGGAGGTATGGGTTGCAACATCACCAATGCAGAAGTTCAGAAAAGTGTTTGGCTAGGCTACAGACTGGTACAGTGCTAAAGTGGAGCTCCACAGAAAAAAACATACAGTACAGTACTGCAGTCAGACACTTCTCTGATTAGTCAGTACTAGCACTTCCTAAAGCTAATTAATATTTGAATTCAGCTGATTCAGAGCATAACAAATAATAATGGTACATAAAAATGCAATACTGTACAGTACAGTACAGTACAGTAGAGTGTTCTTTACAAAATTTTATTAAACTTACCTCTTTCTAAGCTTCACTTCAGATTTCTGTACAGGCATCACTCATGAATGCTTTCCACTCTTTCCTGAACTTTGAGACGTCTGCCAGACCTTCTACTCTCACCTACAACCTTAGTGAGCCACAATGTCATTTGATCATTCTACAGTACAGTAAACTGCTTGAATACTGAACTGTATCTTTACTTTCAAGACGGTGATGTTGAACAATCAGATCTCGAGCGCAGCAATCTTAACCTATCGGATCTCTTCATCTTCTCCCTCAAGGCGGATGTAGCTGCTGTGAAAGATGCAACCAGCTTCACTGACGAGGAAAAGGACAGTATTCCTTTGTGAACCAAGATTTCTTCATTTGCAAGGTAAGATTTCACACTTTCTGACATTTTTCATTTATTTTAAAGTCATTTCCTGAATTGCAGCAGTCTGTTCGTAACAACGGGTTGTCCGCATGTTGGATGTCCGTAACCCAGGGACTGTCTATAACCCTAATTGACCTATTCTAATTTCTGAGTGCCTAATAAGACACAGCTGTGGTCTCTTTCCTAGTTTAAATATGTAATTAAAAGCAGAATAGAAATAAAACACAGTGTAAAGAAAACAATATATAATATAGAAGAAGGCAATAAAGTAATTCAAAATACAAAAAAGCAAAAGAAAACTAACCTTTCTCTTGCAGCAAGTTGTGGCAGAGTCTGTGTGAGCTTTTTCAGTAAAATCATCCTTGCTCCTTTCCTATCTTGGACCATGTTCTGATCCCTACTAATTTTATTCTCTGTTTCTATGCCTCCTGCCTACTGTAACCTCTCCCCCTCTTGTAGGTCAAACCCCTAGGCTGGAAAGCTATTGGGAGAAAGAGAGCCCAGAATAACTGATTCTTCCTAAAAAGCTAAATTGGTCCATTCATCCCGCTCCCCTGACATCCAAAAGAACTGATGGCACCTTCTTCTTTCTCAAGACAATATTTCAAATTCACATAGTTGGCAATACTTCTGAACATTAAGCAAGTTGATCATAATTTTTTATTTAAAACCATTATATATGAATTCAGCTTTAGTGTAAATATTTAAGTCATGTGCATATTATTTCAGCCTCAGTCACACAGATTAGGGGAGGAGTTTTACTTGGTAATTGAAAGCTTTAACAAAGTCTAGTGCTAGACATGGAAGATGGGTAAAGGATGACTGCAGAATAAGGGATATTGGTAACACAGCGTGGACAGATCCTAAACGTGTACTGGGCCAATTATCATAACAAATCACATGGTTTATAGAATTGAGGAGAGAGGAAGCTAAGATAACCTGGGATAGAAAATAAGTATTACTGAGTAAGTTTACTGCTTCATAAAACAAGGGATGGTTGTTCTAATCAGATGATTTGGTATGAATAAGACAAAAGAGATAACTTGGATAGTTCAGTGAGTCCACCATGGAGTGATGCAATGGCATATACATGCAGAGTAGAGTAACAGTGAAACCTACCAATCAGGCTTCATCCAGTATAGAACTCTGTTTATTACTTGACATAATAGTATGGCAGACCAGTTCCTCCGTTACTTCAACCTGAGTGAAGTAACATGCTTTGTCCCACAGGAGCATTGCACAGCTCTTCTGATGCCACTACACAAGGGTCGTTTCAACACAAGCATCTTTGAGAGAATTACTCAAGCTGTAGACTGTGGATACGCTGTCTGCACAGTGCATCATGACCTGGCCAAGGCATTCAAAAATCATTACATATGCAAACAGAAAATGCTAGTTGAAGGAGCTCCAAAATGACCCATAGGTGGCTAGGTAGATAGCCAGCTGGCTTAGAAACAGGACCCACAAAGTAAGAGTAAGTGTAGGTGACACTTCCTTTGAAAGCATGAGGGTGACCAGTAGGGTTCTGCAGGGATCTCTGCTGGGAAATGTGCTGTTTGGTATCTACTTCTCACATCTCCACTTGCCAAACAATGATCTTTGGTTAGCAAAGTTTGTGGATGAATGCAAGCTGGGAGACATCATCATACCCCCCCCCCCCCCCACTGACATACATGCACTCCAGCACAAGCTTATAGTTGTCAATAGCTGGTTTACTAAAAATAAGATCATGCTCAATGCCAAAAACAGCACCATTATAGCTTTTTGTAAGCAATCATTAGTTCTAGCCTATGGCATAGATAGCATACCACTTCAAAATGAAAAGGTCATGACTGACCTGGGCATATGGGTGACAGCTCACTGATGTTTGACCATCATATTGCAAAAATGGTTAGGAAATCCTTTTTCCTTGCACATGTCATAGCAAAAAGTATTTCCTTCAGATCAAAATAAATCCTCACCTCCTCATATTTCCCCTTTAATTAGACCTATCAAGAAGTAGAATGCCCTCTTTGTGATGTACTTTACTAAGCATATCAAACAATTGGAAAGATCCTAGAGTTGTGTAACTAAAGATGTCAGGGACCTAAAAGAACTGAACTACAATGCAACACTGGAAGCTTTATTCCTTTACCCAGTTTCTTATAGACTGCTTAGGTCTAACCCATTTCTTGCTTATAGAAATATAAGGGATTCAGCAGTCCAACAACTCTTATATCTCAAAAAAATCAGACAGTCCACCTAAAATCAAGGCCAGAGATCTAAATTTACTTCTGTAGATAAATAAGACCAAGAGAAGGGATATATATATATATATATATATATATATATATATATATATATATATATATATATATATATATATATATATGTCCCAGCAGAACCTACCCCTTCCCTGGAAAAACTCTCCAAGTTAAACAGTATTACACACTCTCTGCATTTATAAAGGAGCTGTATAAGTGGATGAGTATTCTCAAACTCTTCCCTGCTATGACGGGCCTGCCCTTCTTGAAATGAGATGTAAGGTTTAAAGGTGGGTACTGCCAAGGCCAAAAAGGCTTGGAGGCTCAGTTGCCTTGTAACCCCTTATGATGTTATGATCCTTTGTAAAAGTAACTGCCAGCTAATTTTAGTACAGGTCCCTAGCTTTGCTGTTAAGAATGTAATTCATAATATGATCCATATGATTTGGGTACAATTAGCAGGGTGTAGGATGAGGCAACCAGGGATGGTAGAGTAAGAGGTTGATCACAATTTATCCATCCTAGAGTGAAGGGGAGGTCCAGTGTGCTGCTGTGTTGATTTCCACTGTAAAACATGAGTATATCATGCAGAAACAAGGAAGCATGTTTGGCTCGGTCAAGGCACAATATGGAGAAGCTTCCCATGAGGCCTCAGGAAATACCATCAAATATAACTCTCCCTGCTCACTAGAGAACAGGTCCTTATTGCTCTCTCTAAGGCTATGAATACTGCATCAATGGCCCCAGACAATATCCCAGGATGCCTTCTAAATAGCATGAAACATGACCTAGTAGGCCCTCTGGAACTGCTATCCAACTGTAGCCTTCAAACAGATTTCATGCGTCATTAATGGAGAACAGCAACAATCATCCATTTAAACAAAGGTGGGCCATCTACAGACCCTGGAAACTACAGACCCATAAGTCTCACTCATCTCATATGCAAAGCCATGGAAAGAATTTTCATAGAAATGATCAATAATGACATAGAAAACCTCCAGACACTGGACCCAACCCAATTTGGTTTCAGCAAGGGCAGGTCATGCCTACTCAACCTGGTAGTCTTCTTTGATAAGGTCACCAAAGCCATGGATGAGGGCAAAATGGTTCAAGCTGCCTACCTTGATCTGGCCAAGGCATTTGACACAATACCACACTCAGGCATTGTTGACAAACTAAGGAGGTTATGTACAAACCCTTATGTCACCCAGTGGATAGCCAGCTGTCTCACAGAGAGGACCCAGGAAGTTAGCATTGGGGAGTACACCTCTATAAAGATGCCAGTTACAAGTGGCATCCCTCAGAGATTGGTCCTGGGACTGCTGATTTTTGACATTTACTTCTCTGAAGTGAAGGTCAATGCCAGTGGCCTCTGGATTACTAAATTTGCAGATGATTGCAAATTAGGAGCTGTCACTGAGTCCCCCAATGACACAGATGTTCTCCAGGAAAGGATGACACAGACAAACAACTGGTGTCAGAGCCATGGACTAACACTAAATGCCAAGAAATGCATAATGGTGTCCATCATGAAGTTGTCCACTCCTGGTAACAATCATGTTGACAGTACACTCCTAAGAGCTGACCCAATAGTCAGGGACTTGAGGACACAGACAGATAGTAATCTCACCTTTTACCATCATGTGTCTACAGTAGTAAGGAAATCATTCTATGCTGTGCAATTTATCAACAAAGGTATTGTATCTAGGTCCAAGGAAGTCATTGTTCCATTGTATTTGGCATGGATCAGACTTGTCATTGAGCACGATGCTCCCTTTGGTATGTACCTAACCAGGCATATCCAACACATGGAACATTCATCCTTACTAAAAGAATACAGAACATAAGTATACAGTGCATTATCAAATGGACCTCCTGCATATCTGCTAAAACTAACAGCACCAGAATTACCCATTCAAAAGACATAAACCTTGTCCATGATATAAATAGAACCTACTGGAGAGACAGGTATGTATTCCAGAGACTACCCCTTCTCTGGAACAGGCTTCCATCCATGTGAAACAGAGTTCCTCCTTAACCCAATTCAAGTGTAACTTGGACAATTGGATGAGGAACAGGAAATTCATCCTTGGTTTGGCACTTATGTCTCTAATGGACACAGCCTGTAAATGGTTCATCTCAAAGACCCCTGCTTTTAAATGTTTCATCTCCCAAACTCCTGCTTACACTTACCAAGGCATCCCAACTTGTCAGAGATTTGGGATGCATGGCTAGGCTTTAAAAGGCCCTTGTGATCGTTAGACTAGTAAACACCTGTGAACCTATGAACTATGAACAGAGCATAGCTGTTGTTATATTACACTCTATTTAGAGACATGGTCTGTTGAGTTGTTGCCCACTACAAAAAATGTGCCTGCAGAGGCGAGATGGCATGTGCAAAGTAGACTTACAGATTTTAGTGTCAACAGCAAAAGAATGGTATGAGTCTACTCTTTATACTCTTTGCATATTCCTTTGCATTATATTATAACCAAGGAAGGTGCAATATAAGTGCAACGATGGCTGCAACTTATTGTCATTATACTATTTCCATATCTGCATGCTATATAAACTGGAATTTACCTTGATAAGATTAGCTTTCACAATTAAACTTCACTCCTACTCTACCAGTAAATGGTTGCTGCACATTGTTAATCGTAGAACTGCCCTACACTACCACAGACACTTATGTTTCTGTTAAGTAGCTCATGCAACAGGAAATAGTGATATACATTTCCAAACTGACTGAACTCAGTTGAGCTTCTGCTTGTCAGTATTTGTCAATAAATATCAATTTGCTTTCATAAACCTGTGTTTTATACATAAAAATGTTATGTAAAGGACATAAACTGATTTTTTTATATGGCACATGCCTTTCACTTCAGGAGAAAATTTCAGCACACTTATTATATAAGAAATATGGCATATTTTCATACTCAAATATATGTCAGTTTCATATAGAGACAAACATTTCCTATTATACAGCATAACATTTTCTTTTTTATCTGCTTAATGTGTTCCCCTGTCAACTGGGAAGATGCAAAATACATTTTCATAAAGGCTGATTTAGTAACAGAGGAAGTAAAATATCCTCCACAGATCTGAATTATCAAATTAACACCAGTTCTGTCATGTTTAAGTGAAGAGACATGGATGAATCAGAATGTTACAGAACAAGGGGAATCATATAAAACAAGTAAAAAAAAAAACATTTACAGTCTGAGACTATTGTAGCCTTTCCAGAGGCAAAATGTATATCTAAATCTGCAGGCAGGATTCACACACAGGACCCCTATGATAGATTATCACAGCACAGTCATGATATGTAAATTCTAAGAAAATGATATGCCATGCCTGTAGAACAGATGTGCATCTATAGTGCATGAGGATGAAGTACAGATATATGCATGCACTACAGATGTGTATCTATAGTGCATGAGGATGAAGTACAGATATATGCATGCACTACAGATGTGTATCTATAGTGCATGAGGATGAAGTACAGATATATGCATGCACAGCAGTACATGCACAAAAACGCACACTTTCATTCACGGAAAAAGTAAGATGAAAGATACACAAGTAGAACAGCAGACTTTTGAATTAAATGTAGATACATATTCAGTCGAACAGTTAGGCAAGGCATACAACACAACCTAGAACAAACACAAAAGCAAATGCAAACACGGACAGCAGTCCAATCATAATAGTGTTTGTATTGATCTCTGTGATTTTAAATAGTGCTATAACGTGAGCAGTCCATTAATGACCCAGAAAGGTATAGCAGAGACACCAGTGGTACATGCAGAGAGGCAGAGGAGCCCACTTTGTAAGATAATCTGGAGATGTAGAGCAGCCATTTTTATGCAGTGCATAGTCAATGCATAGAAGTTGAAGGATCGTTGCAATTCTGCATACCACAATACCAAGGACATCATACAGAAACTGTGCATTATGGAAAATCTATTCTGGTGGCTGTCTACTTCTTTTAGAGGCTGTAAGTTCCATGATTTTTAACTTTAATGCAAATTAGCTCAGCCACAAACTACATGCCATGCAGTATAGTTTTTTCTAGCGAAATTAGTTTATACACCTTAATGTTAATACATAACAGCTACATTGCTTCTGATTTATTGGCAATAAAATATAATATCATGTCAAATGTGAAGAAACGTATAGAACTGATGAAATGCATTTGCAAAAATAAGGAAGTATATTTGCTTTCAAGAGTTCCTGTGTTTGGAAGTACATAAGCATAATCCTCAGTTAATAAAATATCTCAGCTACACCCTACAGGAATTCTTTCACTAGAAGAAAATGTGGCCAAAAATGGAGGTTTTTTGATTAAGAAATTGAAGTAAATTCTCACCCTCAACTGGCTATCTCAAAAGACTGAAAAGTTACAGTGGGCCACATATCTGTACTTCTCTAGATAAGATGTTTAAATGCATTTAAATATTTCATTTTCCCTGAAGAACCGAAACATAAAATAGAAACAAAAGAGTTCCAGAAATATTGTGAGCATAGAAAGAACATGCCATTTAATTTGCTCACCATCTGCACTTTGCAGGGAGCTTGGAAGCCTTCACTTGTTATGTTACTGACTTGAGAAAGTGAGCCAAATGCCATCAATTTGGTGAGCTGCAGGATTTACTTGTAAGCGACAGAGTGGCATGAGTGATAAGAGATGATGGGAAATGACAGTTTGTTAAAAGAGATAAACTTCACCTCATCAAATGCTCTGGTTGTGTGAAATTACTAACACACATTGAAGAAAAGTGTATAAGATAAAATGTGAGTTAAGTAAATTCAGAATGTGTTAAAAAAAGAAATGCACATAAAAAGAAAGCCATGTGAGAAAAAATGGAGTCAATACAGCATCTTGATCATTTTTAATTCATACGTTTCTACAGCAGTTGTGAACATAAACATATGAAGAATACTTGTGCTGCACTTAATCAAAGGTATACAATCTTTACTGTAAACCACTATGTCTCTAAGATGTATAAAGACAGAAGAAGTGCGTTCAAAACAATATGCACATAGTTAAATAGAAATATTTAAACAAGGTACTTACTGATCTGAAAAAAGTGCAAGTCAGAATATGAAAGAAATGTTAAAAACTAAATGAGATAATGTTGAGTTTAAAAACAGACGTTAGAACAACATGCAGTATTCTGCTGAAAATGCCTTTAAAGAACTGGGGTACAAGGCTACTCAACAGATATCTGTCTGCACTTTGCTAACATATTTTTGTCACTGTGTGGAACCACTGTGCTAGAAACTGCAAATATGAAAAAAAAAAACAAAAAAACAAAAGTAAAAAGTACATATTTTAAAGCCATAACACTGAAAGAATTTATGTTTATCCTAATATCTGGGGTTGTTTTACTTATGAGAAACCCTGAATGTTAAAATAAATTCACAGTGTAAAATGAAAGAATAGATGAGAACAGAATCAGTTACACAGTCATAGAAACATTATATACCGCACAGATCCATAACTATGGTGTAGATCAGTGTGTATGTATATACCTTTATGAAGCTTTCCAAAGGCTTGCACGAGTGTGTAAATACTGAGCACATGTGAGCCTGACTGCCATTTTGTAGTAAGCTGTTGAGATGTAACCATGTATGCATGAAAGGTGTGTCGTTAATCAGTTTGTTTATATTTTATGATGCTGCTATCCATCCGGATGTGTTTCTATGTAATGAAGCATCTAAACAAACTACCCTGCTTGCTTGTCATCTATGTTAGAGAGGGAAAAGCGACATGGTGTCAGAAGTGGCATGCCTAAAAGGACATGGTGTCAGAAGAGGCATATCTAAAAGGGCATGGTGTCAAAGGAAGCATGGCCAAAATAACTTTTTGCCAGAAAGAGCTCCAGTTTTTCAGTTTGAGTCTGAGAAGCATCCAGTTGGTATTGGAGGAATATAGAGGAGTGCATTATCCCTACTGCATATATAATTCACAAAATAAGTCAGAAACAAATTTCAGATGTTAAAACCTTGCTCATATAATTTCTTATTCACAAAATATTAAATACGGCATATAGAATGTTCTAAACAATATATGAATAAACTATGTCCAATATTGATAAAAATATTCAAATTATTACAGAAAATGTTTGAAAATAAAGTCTGAATTGCATAAAACAAAATAAGAGGAAACGGGTGCATTTTTGCTAAGCACATATTTTTCATATTAATTAAATATATCTCCGTTATCAGAAGTGTATAAAGTGTTTGCTTGTTTGTGCAGTGTTACAGTAAAGTTAGTTTACAAAATATGGCCATTTCAGAGCATATTCCACAAAGTCCAGTGTTTCAAAGAGTTTAGTGTGCATTTCAATGTTGTTACAAGCACATATATCAGGCTTGTTCATACATCAATACAAAGGCCATATTTTTCAGTGTGTTTGTGCATACTTTGTGGGCATGGCTGATAGACTGAGAAAACCCAGTGTACTTGTGTTTGGCAATAATATTGCAGAGAACTGGAGAGTGTTTGGGCAAGAGTACAACATTTTTATACAAGCTGCATTTCCTGATGAAGATGACTGCACAAAGGCATTTATTCTGCTTAATTTAGCTGGGTCAGAAGACATTGAAAGGAAGTGTTCATTTGTGTATGCACCTGCTATCTTTGCTGGAAAGGGGGAAATTTGCATATTGTTGTACTGGCTGAGCCAAGGGAGGACCATGAGTGCTTAAAATGTAAATTTAGAGAAATGTGTAATCCCTAGACAAATGTTACAATGGAAAGGCACTTATTTTACACAAGTGATCAAAAGCCTGGGGAAACTTTTGCAGCATACATAAATGACTTGAGGAATAAGGCTAAAACGTGCAGATTTGTTGATTTAAGGGATGAGCTGATAAAAGAAAGACTTGTGTGTGGTATTAAATATGATGCTGTAAGAAAGATTTTGCTTCATGACAGTGATTTAACTTTGAATAAGGACACTAAAATTTGTCAGATATATAAGCTCACAGAAAAGCGCAGTCTTAGTGAAGTATAGGAGTGAATCAGCAAACTCAAAGCATGGGCCCCAACCTAGTTTCATGGGCAACTGTCATAACTGTGGTGGAAATCATGAATTTAAAAGGGAAAAAATGTTTAGCTTTTGGTCAGGAGCGCCACAAATACGATAAATGGAATCATTTAAATGGTCTTGTAAATCAAAAAGCCTGCATTCTTTCATTAAAAGGGAACATTTTAAGAAACTAGTTGATCAATTAGAAAGCTGCAACCCTACTCTTTATGTTGATGGTGTATCACTGCTTAATGAAACAGTCAATGCAGTAGATTTAAGGGCAAAGAATTAACTATTTTGTACTGTTCAGATAAATGAAAAGCCCATAGAGCTGAAAGTTGACACAGGTTCCAAGTGCAATCTTATGTCAGCAGAAACATTTGCTAGAGTGTGTCATGCTGAAAGGCTCAATATGGCAAAGTGTGCAAAGCTTGTTACTTATGGTGGTGAAGATATTCAGACTGAAGGCTCAGTAATGCTTTCATGTTACTCTGCTGGGAGATGTCACGACTTGTTATTTTATGTGGTCAACAGGCACATCCAGTCATTCTTGGGACTCAGAGACAGTTTGAAAATGGGACTGCTTTCCTTTAACAAGGAAGTCCATCATGTTAGCTTAAAAGACCACTACTCTAATTTCACCCAGTATGTTTTTTCTACCTATGCTGGTCTTTTCGAAGACAAACTAAGGAAGCTTCCAGTTGTGTACTCCATGAAGTTAGACCGAGATGTCAGTCCAGTTATCAGGCCAGCTCAAAAAGTTCCAAAAGCCATGCAGGTCAAAGCCGAGTTAGATAAAATGGTGTGAAAAGGTGTGATTTGTCCAGTTGATGAACCTACTGAATGGGTATCTTCCATTGTGGTAGCTTATAAGAAAAACTCAGATGACACCAGAATATGTATTGATCCATGATATTTGAACAAAGCACTAAAAAGACCTCATCATCCAATGTGTACAAAGAAGTCGCAGCTCTGATGCCAAATGCCACTGTTTTTTTTTTCTGTCTTAGATGCAAAGAGCTCATTTTGGCAAATTCAGCTTGACAAGAAATCATCATTGCTCATTACATTCAGTACTCTGTTTGGCAGGTACAGATTTTTGAGAATACCATTTGAAATAAATTCTGCAAGTGAAGTCTTTCAATGTCCAATGGAGCAAGTTTTTTCTGGATATCCTGTGCTATTATAATAGATGACATACTGGTAGGAGGGAATGGCAAAGCTGAGCATGACAAAAAAAACAGAAAAGATCTGGAAAGAGCACGTCAAGTGAATCTTAAGCTCAGCCCACAGCAATGCAAATTTAGTCTACAAGAAATTACTTATGTTGGTCATGTATTTACTAGTTCAGGCCTACAACTAGACCTTTGTAAACAAATAGCCATTTTCAAGATGCCAGCTCCATACAATGTTCAAGCTCTGCAATGTTTTCTTGTCATTGTTAACAACCTAGGCAAGTTCATTCCAGACTTGAGCCAATTTTCAGCACTACTTAGAGAGCTGACATGTAAAGATGTATCTTGGTCTTAGAACAACACCAAAGAACATTTGATGTCCTAAAACAGAGAATTGCCAGTCCACCATTTTTTTAATATTATAATGTTGTAAGCCAGTTACTCTTTCCTGTGATGCTCCAAGATTTGGTTTAGGTGCAGTTATTCTACAAGAGGGTCAACCTGTTGCCTGTGCATCAAGAACTCTTACCTAAACTGAAATGCAGCATGCTGAGATCGAGAAAAAGTTTTTGGCAATTGTGTTTGCATGTTCGAAGTTCAATGATAATGTTTATGGTAGACCTATCCTGATCAAAACAGACCACCGACCTTTATTAACTATTGTGAGATAGCCTATGTATACAGTTCCAGCCAGATTGCAACATATTATGTTGAAATTGCAAAAGAATAATTTCACTGTTGTCCACAAGAAAGGCAAACTTCTCTATCTTGCTGATGCATTGTCCAGATCACCCAGAGACACCACTGAACAGCATGAGAAAACCTTGATTTTGAAGTCATGGAAGTGAGAAATTTTTCTTCCACACATCTTGATGAGCTGAGAGATCACACAGCTACAGATCCAGTTTTTCAAAGGCTCAACCACTTTATCAATCAATGATGGCCATCAAAGCAATCTAGTTTACCCCAAGAAGTGCAACCCTATTTTCCTTACAGAGATGAGATTTTGTCTGACAACGGTATCATTGTGAAAGGTCCGAAAGTGATTGTTCCAAAGTTCTTGCAAACAAGACTACATTACTATCTTGCATCGTGGTCACCCAAGAACAGAATCTACCAAAAGAAGGGTGACAGGACTAGTATTTTGGCCTTCTATGTCACAAGACATTGAGGGAGTACTTTCATCTAAGTCAGATTCCTGAACTACCTTGGTCAACAGTAGCTACCAACATTTTCAAGTGGAATGGTCAACATTATTTGGTATTAGTAGACTCATTCTACTTAGTTAGAGATTGACCTACTTCCTAACCTAGCATCCAGTACTGTCATTATTAGCCTGCAGAAAACAATTTCTAACAATGGCATGCAGTTTTCAAGCCAACAGATCAAAAGATTTGCCAAAGAGTGGGACTTTACTCATGTCACGAGTAGCCCAGAGTATCAGCAGTCAAATGATTTGGGAGAATATGCAGTTCAAAGTGCAAACAGTTACTTGAGAAGTCAAAATAAGACAATAGTGATGTTTTCCTGAATTTCTTGAATCTCAGAAATATTCCTCGTGATAAACATTTTGGTTCACCTGCTCAGAGACTTCTGTCGAGACAAACCAGAGCCATGTCACCAATTAGCAGTCAATTGTTGGTTCCATGTGTTAAGAACAACAGGTCAATGAAAACCAATCTGTTGAAGAAGTGTTTAACCCACAAGTTCTACTACGATAAGACCAGCAAGCCACTCAATCCATTGCGAGAAGGAGAAGTGGTAAGGATGCAGACATCTAAAGGTTATGATCGGATTGGGGTTGTGAAGAATATTTGCCAGAGCTGAGATCATACATTGTAGAATCACAAGAAGAGTTTAGGTGGAATCTGAAACATTTGATGCCATTGTCTGAGCCTATACCACAGCAGATATCCTTCGAGAAAGACTCTTTATCTCAGAGTGAGTTGTCCAGTGTTCCAGTTCTAGAGGGAGTTCCAGAGAATATTTCCATTCCTATGATAAATCCAGAAGTTCTTGATATGAGTTGTTCACCGAAGACTGTCGCTGTTGCTAAACCCAGTCCAGATTGTTGTTACAAGATCCAGTCATATCTCCAAACCATGTTATAGATACAGGGCAACTTGGACATGAACATTGTGTTTGTTTCTAATGTCTATAATAATGCATGTATGACTCCAATGTTGTTTTGACTAAGGGTAATTTTTTTAAGAGGGAGGATGTAGCTCAGTGTGTGTGTATATACCTTTAAGAAGCTATCCAAGGACTTGCACAAGTGTATAAATACTGAACACGTGTGAGCCTGACTGCCATTTTGTAGTAAGCCATTGAGATGTAAGCATGTATGTATGAAAGGTCTGTCTGTTAATCAGTTCATTTATATTTTATGATGCTGCTATACATCCTGATATGTTTCTATGTAATAAAGCATCTAAACAAACTACTCTGCCTGCTTGTCATCTATGTTAGACAGGGATGAGTGATTATACTGACATCTCTACAGGCTTGGGAGTTTTCCCCAGAGAATGTCAAAGGTAGAACCTCATGCTGTTCCAATGATTTATGATTCCAGAAAAGCATTACTAACTTTCAGGGTTAACTACAACAGGAACTGAAGTTAAAGAGAAGTATAGAAACAACATAATGGACAAATAGTATCAACTTTATAGTTAAGAAATGCAAGACTTTTATCTGTATGCTCTGCATGATTTGAGTAAAGCCCTTAAGAAAGGATATTGTCCATTGTTTACACTTACAGAACTGGTATCAATAATGTCAGCTGCAACATGATTTCATTACTAGATACTAATGTTTGTAACAGATAAAAGTATATATGTTTCAGAAATAATGTCTCCCTTAGACTTCTATTTGTATTCCATCAGCAACCTAGCATAATTCCCTGTCACTGCATACAAAGGTTACTTCTCTGCTACTGTACACATCAACATAGAAGGAGTGTCAACAATGGACTTCCCCTCACATCTTCAAGGGGCTGATATCAACAGGATGCCTCACCCACCCTCAGGCACCACATTTTTGTTGTTTCTGTGGATTTCCCACAGGAAAATTGAACAACTCTAGTTGCCCGGATCAAGAGTACCTCTGTGCTTTCTCCAGGTGTGGCATGCCCATCTCCCCATCCACCCTACCTGTTCTATTAAGTACCCAAACCACTGCTAGAACTTACATTGCCTAAGCTGTAATCTGGGCTTTATCCCTCTATGCAGCTAGTGCTGGCACACATGTCATATTCTTATGCCACAGGGACTTTACTTACAAGTAGAAAAAACAAAAGTAATTCTGCAAATACTAAGACAAAGAAACAAGCAAGCATTGCAAATGTTTCTGAGAAATAATGTATGTTGCAGTGTCTGTATTTAAGAAAGTTACAATAACTATGCCTTTAAAAACAGCTATTAGAAAAAAATGTAACATTGCAAATGAGCTATGAAGAAGATATGAGTTTAAAAATGCTGAAGAAATTAGTTGCAGATGCACCAGTAGACTACTATTATGTGAATATGCCAGTTGTTTTACAAGTACCAGAGTGGTTGAATCTGGAAGGGAAAGAAATGTTGAAGATATCATATAAAATATTTGATATAGGAGTAAAAGGTGACGGAAGGGGATGGTGGTGACCATAATATGAAAATATTGAGGGAATTTGTTTGTTTCATAAAGGAAAGAAAGGAAAGAAGTGTACTGTAAGAGTGGGAGGGGGAATAAATGGCATAACCTGCAAATCTTTCCACAAAATCTAGATTAAGAATTTTTTTCAATTATTTGTGGCAAGAGAACAAGCTGAAATGAGAGCAGAGTATGAGATGATTTGATTATAGGGAGAAGAGAAGCCAAGCAAGACAAATTAATGTTAGATAGGTATTGTTGGCTATGTGAAGGAAAACATAGGAAAGGGAAAAAATCTGTTTACTTTTACTAAAAGCAACAAAACAGGGACACAAAATCAACAAAATATTGATGAGAATAAATAAATAAATAATGATGACATATTAGTGAGATGTTTGCTTACTACACCATGCATATATGTGGATTTCATTGCATACATTTCAAAGAGAATCCAAAGGGTCAACAGGGTTGAGTGAAGTTTGAAAAAGAAGGAAGGTTGTAATATATGCAACAGATGATATATCTAGAAGAAAATGAGGCAAAATACATGAAAGGGGTATAAAGGGGAGGTGTTTGAAAGTGAACAGGGATACCAAAAAAAAAAAAAAAAAAGATCAGTAGAAAAGCATAGAATAAATATAGAAAGGAATTAAAGATGATTGCAAAAAGGAGTAGAAATGGTAAGGTTGGAACACACATGGGATGGCAACACAGAAAAGCTACATTTTAAATGGCAAGAGACAAGACCCTTACAAATTCATCTAATTAGACAAAAAGATTTTGGTGGATCAAAAGGAAAAAAAAACAGGAAAATAGTTATTAAGGAGGTTAAAGAAAAAAAGAGATATAAATAATTCAATGTGTCTTAGGAGAAACAATTGGAAAGGTTAAGGAGACAAATTTTGTATGAAAACTGCACAAATTAAAAAAAATGATGCAGGTGATAATGGATCAGTACAATTCAAGGAGCTATAGTAGGATGGAAAGAAGCTTAGTGAAGAGACAAGTAAGAGTTTGGATGTGGAACTCTCGGGAGAGAAGATAAGAAAATAACTGAAATAATGAATTTATGGAAAACTGCAGGTAGGTATGGGTATCTGGTAGTGTTATAAAGTTATGGAGAAGTAGCTGGCAGAACCACTGTGTGAGACATTTACGTCAGATATTAAATGTAGTAAGAGAATAGAAACATTTCTAAAGTCAGCCACACAGGTTAAGGTTGTGATATTACTCCAAAAGGAACGATGAAGAATGGATAAATGTAATTGCTGACCAATTTTGCAAATAAACATGGAGATTTGTTGGATTATTGTAAGTCTAGAAAAGTACTTACATAGTTAATACAGCACCACTGGAGTACTTATGAAAGGAAGAGCAGTGAAAGACAGCTTGGGCTTCTAGAACACATATATAAGAGTGTGTAATATAAAAAAATTAGCAAATGCAGAAATGGTATTATTTGATCTCAAAAAATGATTTGACTCAGATGTGTAGGAAAAGTGGGTATAGGATAACTTTTCAGATGGCTGAGGAGAAGAATTTATACTAACTATAGAAAATGTTTTTTGAGCATGTTTTCTCCATAAAACATTATCCCACTCCTTCCCAGCCAATGCAAATTCAAATCTGCTGGGGCGAGGTCTTATTTGTTGGCCTACCTTGTCACTCTTCCTTCCCTTGTTTCTCTGTGGTATGTCCAGGAGGTGGGTGGTGGAAATGCAATGGGTATGTGTGGCATATTTTCCCACCACTGCAGTAACACAGCCTTGTTCCAACCATATTCCCTCTTTGGTCAACACCTCCTAGTGTGATGTCCGCAACCTCTACCAGAGATCATTCCAGAAGACACCCAAAGAACCACCCATCCGCCAGGGTTGGTGATGCCCTTCTTTCCCTGCTACTCCATCACATGTCTGAGCCAGTAGTAAAGCACTGGTTGCCTGGGCCATAGTCAGGGCTTTATTCCTCTATATCAATTGAGTGGCTGTAGCATGAACATTAAAGAATGATAAACTGTTCAGTAGAGCTTAAAAAGATGGAGAGACTAGATGATAATGCCCACAATCCTCACATGTTTTCGTATCAGCAACTGATCCTTTGCCAAGTAAAGTAAGGAAATGCTTTAAAGAGAAATGGAAGTAGTGGATACTCTGATTTTGTCACAGATGGCTGTCTGTTAATAACAGGTAAAATTGACAAGGTCTTGACAAAAATGCTGCAGATATTTCACAGGTCTGAGGTATATACAGGCTCGGTGTACAAATGGTAGAAAGTAACACAGGTTGGAATGGGAATGCTATGTACAAGAATATTGGGAGACAAAAGAGCAAGAAACAAAGAAGTGAAATACCTAGAGCTATAGGTAAAAAAAAGTCAGACAAGTAGTCAAACTGAAGATGATGGCCACATCTAGAATTGTCTGTTCTTTCTATTGGTCCCAGATAGTGGTAGTAGTGACTAGACCAAAAATGTTACTAAAACATGTGACAGAAGTATATGAAGGGATGATGAGCCTAAGAACAGGTTCTAACAAACAGTAACGGAACAAGCACTTGGTAGGGTGGTGTGCACTGACCCAAAGGTATATGCTGCAACAGGAAAGATAGAAATTATGGCAAGATTAGAAAAAGGAAAAGAGGAGAATGGTGGGGGCATTTTAAAAAGTTTATAGGAATAAAAGAAAAAAAGAAATATGTAAGTATGTGGAGCCTGAATTGTTCTACCAAATAATACCTTCTTGAAGATAAGCGAGAGGGGAAGCTTTCACACTAAAATCCATGGATCTGATGTATATTTAGGGGAAGTGGAAATTCCAAGTAAGAGAAGATGTACATGTCAAAAAAATCAGAGGTGTAAAAAAAGGAGACTGTATGACAGAACAAACCCAAATGGGGAGTTTAAATTTCCAAAGGGGGAGACATTAATGAAGGTATTCAATTTGGAAGAATGGGACTGGATAATATACCAACAACTAATAGCAGAATTAATAAAGGCCAAAAATAAAGGGAGCATGAATCATATAACGTACTGAAAAGAAAAGACAACAAACCTAATCAAAAAAGAAATGAAACAGAATTACAAATGGGCACTGCCAGAAAGTATAAAGGCACCTATTGCAGTATATGCATAAAGGAAAGATATACATTTACTACTAGCCCAAGCAATGGCAGGAAATCTGACTCATTGAAAGGAAGAATGAGAACGTGGCACAAATGAGTCAGGATTAATCACAAATGATAATATTGCTCAAGTCATGACAAATAAAAGCTTGGGAAATAGGCAAAGGAACTTATTGTAAATATAGAACTGAAGAGGTAAGAATGGATGACATGTTCTGAGGAGCACAATTTATTGATCTCATGTTTTTTTTTTTGTTTGATAACCAGGAAAGTGAACTAGTCTATGGGCCCCCATGAGCCATAACCTGAGCATAAGACAAAGAACAGAAAGAAGCAAAAGCATCACTAAATACAGCAGTATTTAACATTAAATATAGAATGGGTGTAGTCAAGAAACTATGAGTAAAATTATGGTGATTCAAAATATAGTGTGGCAATGCAAAACATAGTCTTCAACAATTGGCTAAGTTTCTGGTGTCATTCAAAGGGGATCCAGTATCTGTCCGCCTGGAATGACATGCTCGACAAGCCACGCTGCTTCGCTAGAGACGGCTTTCACCTGTCATCCTTAGGCTTTTGAATACTGGCCAAGGCTCTTGCCACCCCCATAGTGCCTTTTTAGGCAACGGTCAAAAGACAAACCCACCACCGTAAATAGCACAAGTAACAAAAAACTGAGGGTAATGCTACTCAATGCCAGAAGTCTAAACCTCAAAATGCACACACTCGAGGCACTCCTTAGTATGGAGAAAATTGATATATGTGCAGTAACAGAAACCTGGTTTAAGGCTCCAGAGAGCACCCCAGCACTACCAGGCTACAACTCATACCATACATTTCGGCCACAGAACCCAAACCGAAATACAAAAGGCAGGGGCATATCCATATTCATCAAGGATACCCACAACTCCAGGTTAGTGGCACAGCACAATGCTTCAGAGATCATCCATGTGCAACTAACAATGGGCAAAACTGCAATTCAAATTGTAGCTTGCTGCAGATCATCCACCATGTCCCAGGACCCCCATTCCACATTTCTGGAAACATTGGGAAACATAAAGGTCCTACCAAACACCCTAATATTGGGTGATTTCAATTACCCAAACATTAACTGGGAGAACTACTCAAGTACTAACTCCCTTGCCCAACATTTCCTAGAATTTATATACTCAAACACCCTGGTTCAACTGGTCAACACTCCCACCAGAGTTGATAACATATTGGACCTGGTCATCACCAACATGGGCAATTGGTGTTCCACACCAGAGGTCACCTCGCTGGTTAGATCTGACCATATACAAATCACTTTGGTTATCCACATTCTGCCCCCACCCCCGGACAAGGAAACCACTGTGAAAAACTTTTCAAAAGCAAACTTCATGTTACCTAAGACCGAGGTGGAAAGTTTCAAAGCCCCCATGCTGAAGGATAACGCTGTCCAAGCTGCAAAATCCTTTACTCATGCATTCTACGGACACCTACAAGAATGCATGGATCATGCCATCCCAAGCAAAACCAAGACTCACTCCTCCAAGAAAATGAAACCAGTCTGGTGGACTCCTGCCATAAACAAGCTATACAATAGAAGGAGGAAACTAGTACAGAAAAGAGTAAAATCCCAAGAAGGGAAGACATCCCTGATCGGTATCAGCTAGAAATTACAATCCCTCATAAAATCATCCAAGGCGTGCTTTGAAAGAAAAATTGCCAAGGACTCCAAAGATAACCACAAGGCATTCTTTAGCTATGACAAGAATCTAAGTGGCAATGCTAAGATCTGCTCAGAGTTAATGCAGAATGGTACAAAATACACTGAACCGACCAATATCGCCAACATCCTGGCAGACAGGTTCAGCGCAAACTTCACCCCCTCTCACCCACAAAAGGGCCCGTTACTATACCAGAAGAATGTAGAGTCCCTGAAATCACAGAAACTCAGGTTAAAACAGCCCTGTCCAAAGCCAAAAACACAGCATCAATGGGACCGGACGGTGTCCCAGGCTGTGACCTACACGAGCTCAAAGATGAACTAATCCCTCACCTAAACACACTGTTCAAACTCAGCCTATCCACAGGCTACTGTACCCATAGTGTGGCACACAGCAATGGTTATTCCGCCCCACAAATGTGAAGCCACAATAGACTCCGGGAACTATCGCCCTATAAGCCTGACTAGCTTGGTCTGCAAGGCTATGGAGTGCATCATCATGGAACTCATTAACAGAGACATTGGGAACCTCCAAACACTGGACCATATCCAGTTCGGCTTTAAGGGCAGATCATGCCTCCTACACCTGGTGGACTTCTTTGAGACAGTTACCAAGAATATAGATGAGGGAAAAGTGGTACACACAGCCTACCTAGACCTCGCTAAGGCCTTCAACACCATTCCTCATTCTGGTATTATAGACAAGCTCACCAGCCTGAACATAAACCCCTACATCACAAGATGGATTGGCAACTGGCTCACGGACAGAACCCACATTGTGAGAGTTGCAGGAGCTAGGTCTGACTCTAAACCTGTTACAAGTGGCGTTCCCCAGGGCTCAGTCTTAGGACCCCTCCTGTTCGGCATATACTTCTCAGAGGTACAGTTAAGCACAGGAGGACTATGGCTGACCAAGTCTGCAGACAACTGCAAACTAGGGGCTATAAATGACTCTCCGGCTGACACAGACATCCTCCAAAAGGGTCTTACTTAGATGGATACCTGGTGTCAAAATCATGGCCTCAAGCTAAATGCTAAAAAGTGCATAGTCATCCCCTTTGGAAAAAACAAAGTACCCACAAACTATCCCATAGGTGGTAGTCCCCTAAATACCGAAGATGTAATAAGGGATCTGGGGACCCAAGCAGATAGTAATCTCACCGTTGATAATCACATTGTCAAAGTGGTTAGAAAATCCTTCTACGTGGCCCACCTAATCAAAAAAAGGTTTGCATCCATATCAAAAGATGTCATTGTGACCCTCTACTCATCACTCATCAGACCCATCATAGAGTACAACACCCCATTTGGGATGTACCTTACAAGAAACCTGCAATAGCTGGAAAGACCACAGAAGTACCTCACCAAGGGGATCACTGGCCTCAAACAGATGCCCTATGCACCTCGACTGAGAAAACTCCAGCTGTACTTGGTTTTATACTGCCTACTCAGAGGTGATCTCTGCCTGACATATAAGGCCATGTCCAACCCAGAATTGATGGACATGCTCCACCTAAAGAAAACCTTATCCCCTTGAGCCACACACTCTAGGGATCTAAACCTCACGACAACAATAAATAGGACATGCTGGAGGGATAGAGTCCTGTCCCAGAGACTTCCCATGCTTTGGAACAAGATTCCAATTTACATTAGGCATTGTTAATTTACATTGCTAACACTCTTCAAATGAAACCTTGACGAGTGGATGGGAAACAGAATGTTTACCCCAGGGATCACTTCAGTGGCTCTGCTGGACAGAGGCACAGGGAACTAATCTAAGGGGGCGGCAAAAGCAAACACATTCTGGCTAGGCTTATAA
This sequence comes from Protopterus annectens, assembly GCF_019279795.1. Classification (NCBI taxonomy): domain Eukaryota; kingdom Metazoa; phylum Chordata; order Ceratodontiformes; family Protopteridae; genus Protopterus; species Protopterus annectens. The sequence continues at coordinate 1,056,606,278 of NC_056743.1, forward strand.
ATGCCTTCGGGCAGATAGCCTAGTACCTATCAATGATCCTATGAACAACAGAATAAATTGGCAGTGTAATGAATACAACAACAAAAGTAAATAAATTCATGTCTTAGTACCTCAGTACAAAATAATAAACTAGTAGAGAAATCTGTCAGTGAATCTTTACCAAAAATAACATAAATATGTTATATAAATGCTAGTCTGAATAAGCAGCCATATTACTTGAAGGAATGAGAAATTAAATGTGGGTATGCCATAAGCAAAATGGCCAAATGTCTATATTTTTTTCCTATGGTCAAAAAGGACAGAGTAGAATGAAAGGAAAGATCTATTCGATACAGTGCTGGATGACAAGCAATGAGTGGAAGTTATGTATGGAATGCAAGTACGACTTCTTCTCATTAGGAAATGATCCAAATGTAAGGATCCTGAAGATAAAACATTGTATTTTGGTTTTAGAATGCTAAGTAAAAAAGTGAAATAGGAAATCATATTAAAGCAAATGAGTATAGTATAATCACTTCAAATTAAAACGGCCTTTAGAGGAGTGACCTTTTAAATTTTATCAGGAATGGAATAAATGGAAAAGAAAAATCTGGAAAGATTGTTAATATTGTGACAAGTTCAGTAAATGCTCTGTGACAGTGAAAGCCAGAGGAAATGGTAAAAGAGCCAGGAGAGATGCTTGGAGACAGGAAGATTAATGTGTCATTCCAAGCAAATGAGTGTAATTACTGCAGTGAATATAAAATGTTAAAGGTAAAAAGTTTATTAGCAGCTACTAAGGTTAAAAGTTGTTCTTTCTTTTTACTGTAGTGAGGGGCAGTAGATGGACTGCACATGTGTATGTGCAAAAATATTATTGCAAACCCTAGGTTTCAAAATGGGAAAATGAAGAGGTTTTTTTTTACAATGACAATGTTTTTATTTCTGGAGGATGCTTTAGTCTATCTCTGGGAGTTGCAAGCTAAACTGTAGCATTTTTGCCATTGGCTGGTAGGAGATAATGGAGAACTGTGAAACTTTGGGTGGAATCTTAAAACTTTACTACAAGTTGCAAGGTTGCTTTGCTGGCAGAAAGTAGAGTAGAGTAACTTGGATTCATTTAGAAAAATTCTTACAAAATCTCTCCTTGACCTGATAAATCTGATAAAAATGGATACTTCACAAAAACTAACAACGATCCCAGAATGACAGCCAATTTATGGTATTCAGAATGGATTATTTAGCTAAAACTGAAGTTAAAGCTAATAAAAAATATATATGGTATTGAAGAGACAGCCTTCATTAAATCTAAGTGCAAAATTACAAAAAAAAGATTACTGTTAGGTGTTTATGACCGAATATCTTAAAGCACTCTAACATATGTATAGATAATTCAGATGTATGAGATAAAATGGCATTCTGATAAACTATCAAGAGGATATCACATAAAACATAAATATCAGTAAAATGTCAAATCTATTTATTGTAAATGCCAACATTAAATCACCATAGGTGACAACTGTTTTGGGAAGATAGAAAAAAAAAGTTGTCCATTTATACAAATGCCAAATCAGTCACACCTCTTATTCAGTTTAATAAAACACATGGACTGTTCAGCCTTCCTTAGATTTTCTTCTTCAGTGCTTCACTGTCCTCCTTCAGTTTGACTAACCCTAATAATTTTAGCTCCTTGATTAACTTTCAACTGAACCCATCTTTATTAGGTCATCATTGCCACTTTTCACTGTAATTTCTCACACATAATCAGTTCCCTATCTACAGTTCCAACCTAAATTTCTTAGAAAAGCCTCAGTACCCGTCACCTCACCTCATACATAAATAGGCTTTCACTATGCTTAGAGTGCATGTGCCATCTGAGTGGGAATGCACCCCAGTTATACAGCTCAAAACACTGCTAACCTCCTTCCACTAGTTAAGATAATTGAAGAAGTAATATATAATCAAACACTGCAATTTAGCATAACTCAGTTCTTAAAAACTGTCATCACAGCTTTAGTTTATAATTTAACAACTTTAACACTAATAACTACCCCTTTACAAGCCAAAGATTCCAAAAGATATGTTCAGTTTTCCAAACAACTTCATATATTTTGAATTAAAATATTTTTGATTTGGTAGATTGCTACTTCTTTTACTTCATTTGTCTAACAATCAGTTCTAATATGAGTCACAATCATGGTTTATAAATATCCTCTCCAATCATCTCAATGTACTTTTTGAATAGTATTCATTCTTCCACTGGCATCTTTTAAGCTTCCATGTGGGTCTATCTGTGGTCTGTTTATACTGCATTGTCTTATCTTCAAAATGCCTTCTCTGCCAGTGATATACTCATCCTTCAAATTTCAAAATCTTCAACCTCTCCTGCAAAAGCAGTTTAATAAAGACTTTAACTGATTTAACAATAAAAATGTGTTATTAGTAGCTTAGAAACAAACAGGATGCTGTTTGGGGATCATATCAAAGACTTGCATCTTTTCCCAATCTGAGACTGAAGGGCTCTCTAATAACCCAATAAATTTAGTGAGGTGAAGTAAGAAATGAGCCCGGTTATTTGTTTGAAATTTCAAACAGAATTTTTCAGATCTTTGTATAAAATATAAAACATAATAAAACCCTCAACACTATAAAACTGTTTTACACACAGGCACACACACACACACACACACACACACACACACACACACACACACACACACACACACACACACACACACACGTATATAAATGAATGCAAGCGTACCACACGTGCACACACATATATATACACACACACACACACACACACACACACACACACACACACACACACACACACACACACAGTTAGAACTGTACAGTGGGCTGGCTAGCTAATACACAAATAAATAAATCTATTCTATCCTTTGCCCCAGCTGCATGACTGCCAGATAAACGTCATCTCTCACCACAATGCTAGGTCTAAGACAAGTCATTTTGTATTTACAATATTAAAAAACAAACAACAAAGACATCTACATCTTTATCTATATATCTTTATCTATATTTATTTGTTCTGTTATAGTACACCTGTGACTGAGAATGGGCTGGTCATTAGATTAGTGAATCAGCACAAATTCTGTATGCTTCACATCTCACACTGTCCACATCATCCAGTAAATGACAAACCTTTTCAATGCCTTCTTTTTTTTTTTGTTGTTAGCATTTAACCATCCTATTTGACTTTTTTTGCATATTTAATGTCTTCCAGAAGAAGAAAAAGAACAACAACTTCTGTGGGCATCTATTGTCTTCAGTGCTGACTGCAGCAGCATGAATCTGGGGCTAAAGATAAATGAGAACCAGTGCAACTGACTATCATGGGCTAGTGTTACAGCCACTCATTGCACCCCAAGTTCTTAACCACTGTAAAATAATCCATGTTCTTAACACATAAATGGCAGACCATCACAGAGCCACATAATTCCACGACAAATTTTATCATGAAATGGAAATGAGTGCCATTGAATTAGATAGCTGTGTCCTTTGACTTATCTTCATATTTTAGTCTCACTTACAAACAGGACATTCAGGAATGGGGAGTCAGCAATGTAGAGATGTCATGACATTAGCTGTCTCCTGGTTGTGTCTTTTTTTTTGGGGGGGGGTTAATGTTTTCTCATCAGAGCTAACACTAAATGTAAAACATGTTTTGGCAGCTCAGTCTCTGTGTAAAGTTTACATATAGTGCTACTGTGATTTTAAGAAAATAACAGCGAGTTGCACAAATTGCAGGTTGTCCTAAACCTTTTGCTTACAAAATCTTAAATAAGAGAATAAAGGAGACCTCTGATTATAATGGTTGCAGATGACACCATAACAATTAAATAAATAAACAAATAAATAAATAAATTCATAGAGATTACAATTATATCAAATGACCCCCTCTAAATGTTCCTTTCCACAGCAACCTGAAGAAAAGAGGTTTTGAGTTTGTTCTCCATTGCTGTAGCTCTGGCATCTCTTTAGATAACAGCCAATGGAAAATATTGCATACCCTCAACCTTCTGTAAGGGCACAGAGCAGTTCTCATTTGTACTCATTTCACTGCTTCTCTTATTGCAAATGCACTCTTTCTGTAGGTCCTGCGTGGTTTCAAAAATTCTAGTTCTCAAGGAAAAAAAATGTCTGCCCATTATTTGCCATTATGAGTTTCAGACCATAGAGGTTTTACATTTCACCTTCGTAGAAGCCCTTATTGTTAATTTTAGCAACATACTGTTTAGTTCTACAAAACTAAGACTTGCCAGCCTATTTTGAGCAATTACCGTTGTAATAAAAAATGTATCTTTAAAGTTTTATCTGCCTTTTTCCCACAGTGTGCCTTCATTTATTATACAAACCGTTGACAAGAATATGATGACCTTCAATGCCATTATCATGGCAAGACAGAATGTCTTTACTCAAGCACCCAAACCTCATGACCTTTACCTGTTACTTGAATAAACAAAAACAGCCTGGATGCTATGAAATATGTGCAACAGAAAATATGCCTGCACAAAATGTTTCTCATGACATTTTGCACTTCAGATGATTTTGTTTTTCTTTTTGTTGTAGTTTTACAAGTGGTGGTCTTTAATATTACAAAAAGCAGTTATAGCTTGCCAGCACCAATAACACCTCATCTTTCTTAGCCCTTAGATTCATGCCATTCCTTCATTAGTGGTTGTCTGTGTTTGTTGATACCATCAAGTGACAATAAACATATGTACTGGTGCCAGGAAAACCATAATGGCATACATGAAATAAGTTAAAAATAACTCAATAAAACAGCAGTTCTGATGTTATAGTGTGAGTTTACCCTTACTGTCTAGTATTATAAAACACAATAATCTGCATATCAGTTCTTACTTCCAGTATTATTTTTTTAAATAATATTCTTTGTTGATCCATTAATACTATAAGAAAATCAGATGTTTTTGCATGTTATATCTGAATCTTTTTTTCTAAATCTGATCAAATTGTTGTTTTGTTGTATTATTTTGTTCTGTTTATTTACTGTTCTGCTTCTAGGCTGTGTCTAAAATTGGAGGAATATGGTTCAGTCCACTACCCCAGTCAAAAACATGAAAAAAAAAATAAAAATTAAGTAATAAAAACAATGACTCAAAAATTTCCTCTCAGTTAGTTTACAAACATCAGATCCTTGCTCAAAAGGGAGTTTTAGCACAGTGCACTGTGACTTTTTACATGTTCAGGCGGTTCACATCAGTTTGTTTTCCTGTAACATCAGCTTCAGACATGATCTTATCAAGCCATAGAAAGCAATGACCCAGCCTAAGATATTGCCTGTAACCAGTGGAAACTTGCTCTGAAGAGGGCTGTGCTGTTCTGTAAGCTCAGTGCAGACTATTTTTAGTACGTGGTCAGCAACTTCCTCTGACACTAATACTAAGAAGATGTTTTTAAACTTTTTTGCATTTAAGTTTTCAATAATAATCTATAAATGGATGTTAAAGCCTTCAAGCGGTTACTGCACAGCACTTTATTTGACACATGCTGGTCAAAGTATGTGCCCTGGCTTCAGTATACATAAAAGAGTGCGGGCTGAGCTAGCTGAAAGTCATAACTACAAATCAGTAAGCAAAACTCATGTTGACCCCACTATTACCTTCATTTTCTTTTCAGTTTCTTAAAACATTTATCTTCCATTATTTCTCCAGTGGAAGTTTTTTTTTTTTTTTTCTGCATGATGCCATTAGACATTCCTCAGAGAGTAAACCAATTGTTGAAACAGATCTGAAGGCATTGAGAAGAATTTTCCAGCTTTGCTTGTCAACAATAAAATATTGCTCAATGTTCCATCTCTTTTCAAAGATTCAGGATCACCTTTGGGTTCCTAATATAGGAAGCCACACAGCTGATGAGGATTAGAACTTCTAGAGCACACATGGACAGTCATATACAACCTTGCTTCTTAAAGGGTTTAAAGCATACCACTCAACTCTCCAGATTTTTGCACAATGTCCACATTTTTGTTTGCTCTATGCATTGAAAATATTGAGTTTTCTGGCAAATTATTGAGGATTTGTGCCACTTAATAACATACATTTGAGTTTCAGACTTCCTATATTTTAGAAAATGCATGCTAATGCAAAACCTTTTAGTATATATTAACTTTGTAAGAGCAATATATAAAAATTGTCCCTATTTTGGGACCTTTATTGCCCTATTATTTTTGGCATTGTCCAGATTTCTTGCACTTACATATTAACAGGTATGGTTAAAGAAATCATAAATTATACTGACATGACTGACTGAATGTGTAGGAAGTGGAAATTTGGTTCTGAAGATAAATTAACCTTCAGATACAATGAATAAGTGGTAAACACTGCATCTTTAAATGCACATGGCAGTTGGTTGGACTCATTCTAAATGGAACTATGACTTATTCTGTCTTTTGAACATCAGAACCTTTACACAAAACTTATTTTTGCCTTTGTCTAAGAAAAGTACATATCACAATTTTGAATTCCATTTTAATCTGAAAAAAAATGAAATGAAGTGAACTTTGAATCATGACGTTATTTCAACAGATCATGAATATCCCCCACCCCATGCACAAAGTTATACTTACTAAATCAATTATTAATTTTAGCTTTGAGGTTGTTATTACATGTGAAAAGAGTTTACCCTGCACTCACCTAGTTTGAACATAGTGATTTTTGTACTAGGTGGTCTTGCAGAAATTGTCATTTAACTCCGTTATACTATTTATTTATTTATGTATTTGACATTTGTAGACTGGGAAAAGTCCAACTGGGCAAAAGCCCATTTTCAGCAGAGGACCGAGGAGAAAAGCTCCAGATATATAACAAAGTTAATTAAGTACACAATGAAGAAAAATTACAAATAAGTTTCAGCAATAATTGACTATGCTGCAGCATCAAATAAAATAGGTAATAATAAAATAAAACAAGACTTAGTATATACAATTATGATTCAGCAACAATAAAATGAAGTAAAACAAGAGTAGCAAATACAGTAAATTGTCAGCAACGAATAGAAAAATATAACAAGAGAAGCTGGAATGTACAATAAGTCATTGGCAAGTATTATCTGCAAATCAGTTTGAAACTGTAAATAGTTAGGTGAAAAGGAACGTATAGAAGAAACAGAACAGAATTAAGTACAGTATTCCAAAAAATATATATGAGAAGTAATGGATAAGTATCTCTAGGTTAGCAATGAGAAAAGGGAATACAGAGAAGAAAATGCAGAGTTTTTGAATAGGAGTAATAAAGAGGTGGTGTTTGAGTAAGTAGAAGGGGGAGGATAAACAGAGTAGTAACAAATAGCTGGAGGGCAGTATAGACAAAAGAAGTGAGGAAAAATAGAAGGAGAGGTAGTATCTAAGTAGGATAGGGAGAGAGAGGAAGAAAAGTATTATTCACAGACAAGGTAGGGTTGAGAAATGGATTGAAGATATGCTAGATGGGGTGGAGGCAGGAACAGAGACAGGAGTTGAGGATTGTTTCTTTTGATAGATTTTTGAAATTATGATTATTTGGTATGGGTCTGATGTCTAAGGGAATTCTATTACAGGCAGAAGCCACTGTACAACCGTATAGGGTGTGGCCTATGGATCTTATAGGTTTATAGATATTCAACAGTGATTGGTCAGAGCTCTGGAGGGAGTGGCTTGGGATATAGTAGGAAATGATAGATGAGATGTATGGACAGGCAGTAGGTTTATTACGTATAAAATGTATAAGGGCTAGTTTGGAGAGGAGGAGATGGTGAGGTAATTCAAGCCAATTTAAGTTGTTTAGAGATAGGCAGTGGTGTGACAAGTCAATTTAAGTTGTTTAGAGATAGGCAGTGGTGTGACTTAAGGGGCTGACTGGCAGCAAATCTGGAAATTTTATTGTAGCATAGTTCCATTTTAGTTTTAAGGGTGGATTTATGTTGGTTAAAATGGAAGAGGAATAAAGAAGAGTAGGAAGTAGGTATGCATTAGCTAGAGAGATTACAGTCATCAGTTAGGATTTTTTTGACCTGTAGAGCAAATCAAGTTTCTGATGATTTTTTTCATACAGTTTTGGATTTGGAGCTCAAACTTAAGTTGACCATCAATGATAACATCAAGCAGTTTGGTGTATGGCACTATTTCTGTCTTGGTATTATCAAGGCATGTGATAGTAAAGGTTGAGTTATGATGGAGGTTTAGTTTTTGGAAGGAATAGTATTGTTAGTTTTTTGGGGGGGTTTAGTTGAAGTTGGTTGTCATTTAGCCATCTTTCAATTGAGTTAAAGGATTGCTGGGCGAAGGATTGGAGGTATGACAGATTGTCAGAAGAGCAGATAATAGTGGAGTCATTGGCATATTTTATAAGTGTGGACTGAGGGCAGGATAAATGGGGTTGTTTATAAAGGTGTTAAAATGTATAGCACCAAGTATGGAGCCTTGAGGTACCCACCACATTAACTGTGAGGAATTGGGAAGATGTAGAAAGACACTTAACTTATTGCTATCAATTAGAAAGTTAGCTGGAAAACCATTTGAGAGTAGGGTTGGAGAAAGTGAGAGCAGACATATTGGAGAGAAGTTTAGTGTGAGAGACTGTGTCAAAGACGTTGGAGAGGTCAAGAAAGACGGAGGATACCAACTTATTGTTTCCCCTGGCTTTTATAATGGTATCAGTGACTGAGAGTAAGGCAGTGGTTGTGCTGTGGTATGGGTCAAGTCCATGTTGGGAAGGGAAGAGTAGATTTTCATGTAGGAGGTAATCTAGAAGTTGTTTATTTATGCATTTCTTATTATTTTTGAAAGAGGTGACAGCATAGCTATAGGCCTGCAGTTCATCAGTTTGGCAAGTTTCCACCTTTGTGAAGTGATATAGCATAGAACTGTTTCCCGAAGGAAGGGACTGCAGATTCTTTGACTGACCTGTTCATCAGTATGGAAATTGGGTAGGCTAAGGAGTTAGCTGCAAGTTTTAAAAATTCAGTTTGTAGTCTATCTACAGGGGGAAAACAGGGCATTAGATGCAAGTTTTAAAAATTCAGTTTGTAGTCTGTCTACAGAGGGGAAACAGGGCTTAAGTTTAGACAGCAAAAATTTGAAAAATGAGGTAAGGACAGGCTTTAGAGAGAAAGTAGCATTATTATGGGGAGGTGAGAGAGGAGGAGTTTGATTTGAGTTGTATTGCTTTTGAGTTAGAGTGACTATGGATTCTATGAAGTAGGAGTTAAACTAGTATAAATCTGTTGCTGTACAGATGTGCTATCATTTATCGATATACATACTATGTATCAACTCACTGTCCCAAGTATGGCCTGACTGAAATAAAACAAACAGCAAGCTGAAATATCATACTGCATGACTTGGGTCATATGAAATCCAAATTGAAACTTGCTTTGTATTCTGTGCACCCCATTTCCTCTTAGAAGACAGTGAAAGGCATGACAGCCAGTTGTGCCCATCCACCTTTTCTTAAACTCTTACTTCCCAGCAGGTCACTGCATCATTTGCCTTGTAATGAGTAGCTAAGCCAGAAAGTGACTGGATTCAAGATTTGATTAAATTACTCAGTGATTTTCATCTGCCACAGAGTAGCTTGTCAATAGGATTACTGATCAGCATGCAAGTACATAAAATGAATAATAAGCCATCACAACTGTGTAATGGGGTAAATCACACACACACATACACGCACACACACATATATATATATATATATATATATATATATACATATATATATATTTTATATATACAGATCCCTGACATTTGATTGATGCAACAAAATTCTGAAACACCAAAATGTCAAAATCTCAAAATATTGAAAATGAAATATGCCCTTTCCCCACTGTTGTCCAGAGTTTATATATATATATATATATATATATATATATATATATATATATATATATATATATATATATATGTATATAATTACCAGGGGGTGTATACAAACGCACATACACACATACACACACACACACACACACACACACACACACACACACACACACATATATATATATATATATATATATATATATATATATCTCCAAGGGATGTTTGATATTTGCAATTTCTGATGTATATACTACTTTAGGGTTCGGGGAAAAAATGGCAGGTGGCACACAGTCAGAAAGTGGCATACACTAATGTACTTTCAAAAGCAGGAGAAGGTTGTTTAAGGACAAAAATGATTCAACTCATAAGTTTTGTATTTCTAACTCAGTTGTTTATTTTTTCACATTGCATGGTGCACCAAGTCATGTACGTTCTTACTGAAATGAAACAAAGTGCAAGCTGAAATATCAAGTTATTTTAAAAAGTTACTTACTGCTGCATAGTACAATGTGTTTCAGTCACCTTGTGAAATGTTTTTGATGAATGATTGCTCATTGAATGGTGGTACACTGATATGCATACTCTGAGTTGGCAGCTTTTTTATTGGCAGTTTATATACCAAACTCAGTACTGGCATTTCTTGTAGGCATTTGTTACCTTAGGGTTTGTTTTGTTATGTTTGGGTGTAGTGGGGTCAGAATGCCCATTATCATTTTGTTTTTCAAAGCCAAAGCATATTGTTGAACTTATTTTCGTAGAAATAGGGCCTACTTAACAGTCTTACAACCCTACACACAACAGAGTGCATAATCTTTAGCAGCGGTTTCATTCTGCTCAGTACAGGGGAAAAGTTCTAGGAACTGGTACTGCAACTATGGCACTTTACTAAATGGGATTTCCATGCAGTTTACCTCCCTCCAAATTCATAGGTAACCACACACAGTCACTGGACATTCCCCAGCAGTTATGTGGTAAATGAGCCTCTCACTAGAAAAGTCACTTTATCTATCCACTCGGTATTGCTTCCGGCTGATTATTCTGTAATGACGGCTTGGTGCATATTCCCAGGTCATGAACACAGAGAATGCCAATTGTAATGCAATTCAATAAAACATGCAGATGCCCAAGAACTCACATTATGATTTCCAGACTTATTTCTGTGATCCATTTCCATAAATGCTACTTTAGTTTGCTGGGGGAAGACATACATTCATTTGAACGGAAAGAAGGTATTTCTCCTTTTGATGCGTCTATGATTAATGTTGTTTGCCAATTACAAACTCTAGTGTTGTTCCAAGCATTTGCCACCCTTCTAATGAAGTACTCCATCTCAAGCCTCTATGATTATCACCTTCATCTTCATCACATGCTATATACCTAATTAACTTCTAGTCAGATTTTTTCCTAAGGAATATATTACCAGGTCTTCAGCCATCTGCTTATATGACTTTTACTGCATACCATTTATCATTTCACTAGCTGTCCTTTGAGCTACTTCTGATGCCTACTGAGTATGCTATCATGGGGACACTGTACTACTGAGTAGGCTGTAATGAGGGTGAGTATGCTGTCATGGGGGTACTGTACTACTGAGTATGCTATCATGGGGGTACTGTACTGCTGAGTAGGTTGTCCTTCAGATGAGATGTTAAAGGATATTCCCAGATGCCTGAGCTGAGAGCTCAGGTGAATGTAAAAGATCCACTTATACTTTATTAACACTATTTACACATATTTTCCAACAGCAACCATGCATGTTTACTTATTTACAATATCTATATCTATCTACCTATCTACATAGATGGATAGATATAAATTTACCCTAGTAGTATATATATATATATATATATATATATATATATATATATATATATATATATATATATATATATATATATACCACTATCCCAGATATTTTCATATTAATTCTTTCAATCCCTACTATCATCTACCATCAAATAATAAACATCTAAAATTATGTTCATATCTAATTTACTTACCTCTGATAATATCTTCTTTAACATAACTTTGTCCCACACCCCCTATATGTGTGTGTGTGTGTGTGTGTGTGTGTGTGTGTGTGTGTGTGTGTGTGTGTGTGTGTGTGTGTGTGTGCGTGTGTGCGTGTGTGCATGTGTCTGCGTGTGTGTGCATGTGTCTGCGTGTGTGTGTGTGTGTGTGTGTGTGTGTGTGTGTGTGTGTGTGTGTGTGTGTGTGTGTGTGTGTGTGTATATAGTTTATTTGTAAGCGTTTTCTTCCTTTTTTCTATTGCCTTTTTAACTTCATCATTCGTAATTTCCCATTGATTAACATAATAATGACCCATCATTATTTTCTCATACCATACTTACCTTTTTTGTACCTACCATATCTAACTTTACATTCTAAAACACTATTACTTTCTGATACTCACTCATCTCATCGCAATCACCCTCATTTGCTCTCTTTGATGCCCTCACTTTTTCCACAGTTCCTCATACTCACTACTCATTGTCATACATTGTAAATGCTAACACTTAGTACAATTGTAATGATATTAATTGTAATTGTAATGATACTAATTGTTTCACTTGATTTATTTATTTTACCACCCCCTTTTCGTCTTTAGATGAGAAATCCAAATAAACGTCAAAATAATCTGTAACAATTCTGTATCCATTTCCATCCCCTACTATACTGTGTTTTCTTAAACAACTACATTAAATAAATGTAGTTTCTTCCTAAATTATAACCTAAATAGTTTCCACACGCCCGAAATATGATCCTATTAGTCCAGAATATCAAATTTTCTACCGAATCTTACACTAACACCTTAATTTCTATTTTTGAAAATACACACCTTCTGTATTAATTACCTTTCTACACCTTTACTTTTATCTTAACCCAGTTTTTCATGACAATGTTTATATTTCTTTTATTACTTCCTACTTCCATAATATAGTTTTTGTTATTACTATGTTTACTACAAATGGCATCATAATTATCATTATAATGACCTTCTGTGTCATAATGTATGTTCATTATGTTATTGTTTTCATTATAGTATTTGCAACAGCATTTATAAAAAAAAGTAAATCAAATCATACATATCGGAAATCCCTGCCTTTAGACCTCTTTCTACCTTTATTTTTCTACTTAACCATCCATTTATCACAACTTTTACTAATCCTGTATCATGTGCAGTCAAAAAAAACTTAATTACATCTTTACATAATCCTTATGTCTTCAAAATATACCACAGTTGATGGTATTTACATTATCAAAGGTTTAAGGCACATTAAATGCTGTTAATTTTACATGCATTCCTCCTTCTGCTATATTATTAGCCAATTATTTTATTAGGTTACCCATCCTTACTTTTTTTACCATTTATTTTACATATTCTTCTCATAAATACTTCCTTCAGTACTGCCTCCAATCTTTTTTATACACTTTCATAATAGTTGTATACCCTGTATTATTCAGTGTTATGACTTGCCAATTTATTATCGTCTCTGTCTTCCTTCTTCTGTATGAATCTCACTAACCCTTCTGACACTTCATTACTCTTATTTAACATGCTTATCAATGTAATTCTTTCCTTCTGTGGTATTGTTTTATAGAAATTAGCCAAGTCCAAATTGTTCTTTTATTGGCTGCAACACATTATCTAATTGTTCCAATATAATGTTTTTCATTTATTTTCTTTTGTTTTGTTTTGTTCATAGGTTTTGTTAGTTATTTTCACCATCCAGTCTCAATGCATTATCTCGACATCACTTCCATATAAACTTCTCACATAATCTGCCATGCCTTCTATTAGTTCTTCCTGCTTGTATACTCTTTTACCTTTTTTATTAATTATAATCTTCACTGCGGTGGTGGTGCTGCGGTAGCGTTGTCGCCTCATAGCAAGACGTTGTCCCGTTTGATTCTCAGCTAGAGCGTCTTCTGTGTGGAGGCATACGTGAATGGGGCGTGCCTTCGTTGAAGGTTGTGCATCAGGGCTGGTAACCCAGTATGTAAAAATCCACTACCAATCATTAGCAGACCGGAGTTCCGCTGTGGTGATCCCTAACCGGGAAAAGCCGAAAGACACAAACATTAATTATAATCTTCATAATATTTCTTCAGTTGCAATTTTTGGTAAATATGGTGAAAGTCCTTTTTCTCCCTTTAATTAAACATCTTACATAATAATCTTTCTATCTTCATTTTATTTTCTTCATATAAATGCATTTTTTCTCTAAATATTTTCTACCACCAACTTCTAATCCAGCCTTAAAATTTATTACTGAAATATTAAAACATCCTATCCATTATGCATAGTTTCTAAAATATCCTATACTATTTTTTAATATTTCTCTTTAAATACCAAAAACTGTTCAGTCGTCTATGAGTATAAGATGCCATCATAGTTAATCATTTTTAAAACCCCCATCCCACTCCCTTTGGTCTTTCTTAATTAGCATGTTTCCTGACAGCTTCCTTTACATTTTCCCTTCATTCATTATTTCTTTATTTCTTCCAGTATTTCCTAGATGGTCCATAAACCATGTTATTTCACTTCTTTCCTTTTTTGAAATTCTCTGTCATCATAACATAATCAATATTATTTTTTAAATTAGATCTATAATATATATATATCCTTTCAGTTCCTCATCTCAATTTACCCTTAATGATTATTTACATTTTAACACATTCTGCATCATATTTCTGCATCATATTTCTTTAAACCCTCTTCAGGATGCAATTAAAATATCATACCATAATTACACTCATAAAGAAGCATCTATATGCCAAAAGTTCTGTAATTACATCTTGCGTTTTTAAGTAGGTGCCGCTGTAATCTTAACGATAACAGAGAAGTATCTAACAGTGACAAGTAAATATTCCATAACTTATGGCTGAACACACAGCAGACTTTGATGCTTCATGATAAGGAATGCTGGGGTATAGCTAGTGATAGGCATTATACTCACACTGTTTTTCCTAGATTGTGTGTTTTAGTCTCATTTGCCAAAAAAAAAAAAAACTGCGGTGGTGGTGCTGCAGTAGCATTGTCGCCTCACAGTTAGACATTGCACGTTCAATTCTCAGTTAGAGCGTCTTCTGTGTGTCGACATGCATGAATGGGCATTCCTTCATTGAAGGTTGTGCATTAGGCCCGGCAAGCCAACACGTAAAAATCTACTGCCAATCATTAGCGGACCGGAGTTCCGCTGTGGCGACCCCTAACTGGGAAAAGCCGAAAGACAGAAGAAGAAGAAGATTCTGTCACAAAACTAAGCCCTCTACTCCACTTTGTCATCAATACGTTTCCTACCATTTATTCCTGTAAATTCCCAATCTAAAGATTATCAAGCAATGGTCTTTATTGGACATATACAAGTTCAGCAGGAGAAGTTTGCATATGGGTTCTCAAGCTTCACCAACACTTGCCTAACTTCTCACATAAAAATTAGTTCATCATCCTCCAGGCCTGCTGTTTGGGGGTTAGAAGAGAAAACTTGAGATTTGTTTTAATGTGTACATTGTGCATCTCTGAACCCTCTGATCATTCAAGTTAGAAGGTCTAAGAGGCATTTAGCTGTGTTTCACATAGGCATATTGTATCAGCATCAAGCCTTTCCCAAAATATTAAAACTCTCAAGTGGAGATGGGGCTCTCCTTGCTTTGCAAAAAGCCATATTGACAAGTACGCCTTAATACATTTTGGCTACCATTGAAATGAAAGGTAAAGAGATATAGAGGCAATCAACAAATATGCATCATTTAAAGAGAGTATCATTAATTAATAGCAGTCTCATCCAAAAGCTAAGAAAGATATATAGAACGTGACTTGGCAGATGGAGAGAAAAGGAGAAAATGGAGGATTAATATTAAGGAGTGAGACAGAATGCTTTGTGATAGGTAGAGGGAAGAAGAGGGAGAGGATAAGGAGGAGATATTGGGCCAATAACTAAGGGTTTAATGAAAGGTAAGAATAGGAGATAGTAATGGCCAGGGCACTTACCATCCAAGAGTTGTGCATGTACAGAGCTGGGTATATTTTAGGTATTCTCTTGTCTGTGCCTTAAAAGAGTTGGTGTTTACTGCGTTTCTTAGAGAGAGAGAGAGAGAGAGAGAGAGAGAGAGAGAGAGAGGAATGGAAAAAGTCACCAGCTGAGTTGTCAGTTTTTGTGACAGTCAATAGCATTTTGTCAGTGGATCTCAGCTATCTACTTGGGTTATAAAGTTAGAGAATATTTTTCAAACTAGATCATTTGTCTTTATACTGCTTGTGTTTGTGGGAAGAGACAACTTAGAAAAGAATAAGGTAATGCTTTCGCTCTAACCACTGAAGTTTTTTTAAGGCCAGACAGTGACGTGTCCTATAATGATTATTGGTGGCAAATTTTCCTGCCTTAATATAGCACTGCTCCAAGAGTGAGAGTTGAGTGGATTGTAGGTTATGGAGCAGTTTTTGTATGAGACAGCCAGGCCTCTATGGTGGAGAAAGTCTCTTGAGTAAGTTGCTTTATTTAAGCTTTTTGCAGAACAGAATATTGTTCAGTCGTCTGCGTATTGTATGATAGTGACATGTTAAGAGGGGAGATCATTAATGAATATATATTGAAAAACAAGGGCTCTAAAATGGATCCTTGAGGGACACCCACTCTAAATGAAAGGAAAGAGATGTCATTTTGACATTTTACTGCCTCTTACCTATTTGACAGGTAGCTGGAGAACCAAGATAGTGACATTTTAGGTATTCATAGGCAAGCTACTTTTTGAAGCAATTTGTGATGCAATACCATGCCGAAAGCTTTGGGTAAATATAGAAAATGTGCTGAGAAGATGTTCCCAGCTTTCAATATTGGTTAGCAGATTTTATAAAACTAAGTAGAGTGGTACGTGTACTATGAAAGTGAGGGAAACCGTGCTGTGTAGGAGAAAGGCGGTAGTTATCAGTGAGAAAGCTGAGAAGTTGAGGCTGGATACAGTTCTCCACACAGAGTTGAGTTTCTACTTTTACGGAGAGGAGGAATACAGCACCTTTTCTATAGGGTTGGGAAATAGCTTTTGGTGATGGAAGTTGATTAGGATAGAGATGGTAGGTTATATATATGGTGCTGTGTAGAGTAAGGTAAGGCAAGTAAAAGGTATATGCCCTTTTCCCCACTGTAGTGTGATCCTGAAGTTAGTATATATATATATATATATATATATATATATATATATATATATATATATATATATAGGGGGTCATAGCCCCCTACCTTGTTTGTTTTATATTGTATTTTACCAAAAACTTCAAAACAATACATTTTGAACAATAGACATGCATAGTTGCAACACCAATGACTAACTCTCTCCAGAAGACAATATGTACTCAAACTAAGTGGGGGGGGGCTGTGCCCCCCACACCATCCCTAACTATATATATATTAACTCCAGGATTGCACTGCAGTAGGGAAAAAGGCATATACATTTGACTTGCCTTACAGTACTTGAAAAGTCCATATATACTAACTGTCGTTCAGTGAAATGAGATTCAGTGAAATGAGTTTTCAGTAATTTGAGTTATCAGCAAAGTGGTCAGGGTGAGATGAAATTCAACCAAACAAAGTAGAATCATATATATATATCTCTCTCTCTCTATATATATATATATATATATATATATATATATATATATATATATATATATATATATGGATATACACACACACATACATACAGATATATATATATATATATATATATATATATATATATATATATATATATAGTTCTACTTCAGAATGTCAACCATTCAAAATGCCAACTTTCATATGGCCGACACCATATGATCGACATTCTGAAAGACCAACATCCTGAAATAGCGCCATTTCTGTGTTATGTCATGTAAAACTGTGTTATGCAGGGGGGCAAGCCCCCCTGCACCCCCCACACCCCCTGCTACTTAAATATTCTTACTCCAAGATCGCACTACAGTGCAGGAAAGGGGAATCTTCCAGTCCGGTACTGTAGCGGGATCTCCGCTATCATTTGTCGGCCTTTCAAACATTCGCTCATATGGTGTTAGCCATATGAGTTTTGAACATTTGAAAGATTGAACAAATGAAGGGCTCCCATATATATATATATATATATATATATATATATATATATATATATATATATATATATATATATATATATATATATATATATATATATATATATATATATATATATATATATTTATATATATTCATATATGGATTTATGTTAAAATAAATTACCATAAGGTAGAGTTGCAAAACAGAGAGACAGAAACGATGAAAGTTTATATTCGCGAACAACCACATTGTTGCAAAATTTTCCCTTGTAAGTAAACAATTGGCCAGCAAAAATTAAAAAAACAAACTGAAGCAAATAAAACCCACCCAACTGGGGGTGGCATTGACCCCCATCCCCCCAGCTAAATATACCAACTCTGAGAATGCACTACAGTGGAGAAAAGGGCAAAGTTCACCACACTGGCCAACTGACTCCTTTCACAGTGAAAACTTAAAATGATCTGGACGTTCGTGAATGTAAATTTTCATCATTTTTGTCTTGCTGTTTTGCAACTCGACATTTTGGCTTTTCAACAATTTAAAGTAGATCCATTATATCTATATATATTGTTCATCATATTAATTAGTTTACTAGTTAATTAAATCATGACTGGTACTCCAAAGAAATATTGAAAAAACAACTTTTCTTTTGGACACTACAGTTTAATTAAATGTATAACTTGGCAAAATTTCTTGCCTCCTAGTTTGACACTTTTAATGTCTTTGCAGCAGCTTGGTATAATTATTTTATCTTGGAAGTTCATAATTTATACAAGTCATTAAATTCCCTGCTGATATCCACAGATTCGACCACAATGCAAGTTCATTTGAATGTTTTGTATTAATGTGTAACCGTAAGTTGCTCCCATTTCTGCAGCCTTATGCTCATTTGCTCAGAGCTCAGTAATACTAAGCAACCAATACTGATTTAATCTGTTCTACTCTGGATATGACTATCTACCAGCCTAAGAACACCTGATAGGTACTTTTGCATTTCATACTGAGTTACTGATAGCTCCCCTCTTAGTTTTGGCATTTATTGTAATCTGAGTCAGAACTGCTTTGTTTAAACTCCAGTGAGATTAAAGAAAGCACAAAGCCATTTTTAGGCTTTTGATTGTAAAATGTAAACTTAAATGTTGCTGTTTTGTTACTATCCAGTAGGCTTATTTGATTTGTTTTTGTGTTTCTGTGCTGTTCTATGTTCCTGCTTTAACATGGTGATGCTCATCACACAGCTACATTTAAAGGCGCACTGAGCAGACCCTGGCACTTAGAACCTTAACTTTCCCTCTGCAACCTACTCCAGTAATTCCTAGTGCTCAAAATAGACAGTAGTTGCAAGAACAGCCCCTGGTTTGTACTAAGATGCATGTTGCTGTTTGGGTGTTGACTTGTGTTGTTACTTTTAGACAGATAGCACTCCAGTAGATCAGCTCCAGCCCCAATGGTTCTACTTCCTCTGCAGCTTACATGTAGCAATTGTCTCATGTTTACTGACAGTCACTTAATACTTAAACAAGCTGACATTGAGTGTGAGAGAGATGTAGTTATATAATGTTAGTGGAGGTGAATCTCTCACATCCAGTCACTACAAAAAGAAAACAAGTTGTCAGCAATGTACAACACCACACCATACCTATCACACACAATACAGACCAAGCCCACAGCCCTACATATGCTGAGGTTCTTAAGTTTAACCTTACTAAACTACAAAGGCCTTCTAAATATAAACAAATACCATCAGCAACCTCACAAACACTGAACTCAGGCAGCATCCACTGCAAAACATGCATCTATAGTTCACAGTGTCTCAACTCAAAAGTCCGTAAGGCAAACCTCCACACAGTCCCACACTCTAGCATCCTAGTCATCCATGACTCCATAGTGAGACACACTGATGAACCACTCACCAGGCTGTGCAAGGAGTTGGTCATGGTCAGTTGTAGTGAGACACACTGATGCACTACTCACCAGGCTGTGCAAGAAGTTGGTCATGGTCAGTTGTAGTGAGGCACACTGATGCACCATACACATGCATGGTCAGTTGCCTGCTGAGGATAGGATTTACCACATCATTCATGGACTCATGTCCTTGCACAACAAGTAGACATTTGACACAGTCATAGTATTCGAGGGAGTAAATGACCTGTGATTTACCTCCCAAACCCATATAAACAATGATAGGATGGAGTTTTTGGATTATGTGCCTGGGGGAACAGGTCTAAACCTTGTCTTGACCGGCATTTTACATTCACTGAGGTTGATGCTGCAGTATTAACAAAAGATTACTGACTTTAACGATTGGCTTAGTTTTTGGTCTAATTTAATGGGAGTCCAACATGTATTTCAGACTGAGCAGCGATAGTATACAGCCCTAACTGCTTTGCATGGGTGGCATGCTCCTATTCTGCAAGGTTTTCATCTACTGATAAAAACCTTTTCCACCCCGTAGTGCCTTTTTTATGTAATGTCATTCTTCATAAGCTTCCAACGTAACAAAACAAAATTTGGATAACATAAAGTTACTGCTGCTCAATGCTAGGAGCCTTAACAAAAAAACTCCACTTCCTACAGACAATCCATACCCTGGAATTCAGCAGTATATTCACTGTTGGGGAGAGCTGGTTCAAGACCATTGAGATCACCCCATCCATGCAAGGGTTCAATGCCTACTACAGGTTCAGGCTCACTGCACTAGGTGAAGGCAATAAAGGTGTCTGACTCTATATTCATAAAACAAAATTTCGCCTCCAGAATTGTTAGGTAGAATAACAACCTGAAACCCCTCCAGGTCCAACTTATGATTAACAAAAAACATTATCACATCATAGCCAACTATAGGTCCCTCTGTCTATGTCTCCCTTGACGCATACCTCCTAATAGACTGTAAAATCACACACTATTTTAATAACCAATTAAGCACTTTCTTCAGACCCAGTAAACTGGTTGTTTTTTTGGAAGTTTTTGTGGTTCCTGGTTTGGTTCTCCTAACAGACTGGTATCGACTACCTATATATTCAGTCAAACACCATTCTCCTAGGGGACTTGAATTACCTTTACATCAACTGGCAGAATTATACATTTACTTACATTTATGCCCAGGGAATTCTGGACTTCATAAATACAAACATGCTGGAACAGCTAATCAGCACCCCTACTAGAGGTAACAAAATATTG
The DNA here is from genome assembly GCF_019279795.1 of Protopterus annectens. Lineage (NCBI taxonomy): Eukaryota > Metazoa > Chordata > Ceratodontiformes > Protopteridae > Protopterus > Protopterus annectens. The sequence goes on from NC_056743.1 coordinate 1,056,627,347, forward strand.
GACTTGTTTTTAACCAATATGGAACAGCTCTGTTTTCTACCAGTTGTAATTTGATCCCTAGTCAAACCAGACCATAAATCGGTCACATTCACAATAAAACTGAAGATGGAAGCATCCTCCTCCAACTTGATATTCAGAGATTATGCTAACTCTATTAAAGTGAGTGATGATGACCTGGCTAAATTCAACATCCCCTTCAGATTTTACAAACTACATTAATGCTGACAACTGAAGTGTGTGTGTGTGTGTGTGTGTGTGTGTGTGTGTGTGTGTGTGTGTGTGTGTGTGTGTGTGTGTGTGTGTGTGTGTGTGTGTGTGTGTGAATACCTCATCAAATATCGAACATAAGCAGCAGCAAATGAAAAATAGTGATCCTGCTAATTATATATAACAACTCCTCGATCACACAACAATGGTCTAAGGGCAAATTCCCTGACCCTTCTGCAGTTCAATCTTGAGCAAAATGCAGCTGGTTAGAACACCATTAACAGGAACATTCACTCATATGACAGTTGCTCTTATTTGCAGCACTAAAAAGGATTTGCTCTTTTGACCTGCAACTACATATAGATATAAATGTGTATATATATATATATATATATATATATATATATGTATATATATATATATATATATATATAGGTATGTGTATGCATGTAGGTAATGTATATAGAAAGAGACAGAGAGAAAGAAAACTAGATATAGCATTTGTCAGAGATTGTCCCAAACCCACATAAGATAACATTAGAATGAAAGCACTGACTATCATATAATTTTTATAAGTTTAAACAAACAAAAATAGCCAAAACAACACAAACCAACTAAGAAAAAAACATCAAAGAATGGAGAACTGTACTCAACACGTTTACTAAACTAAAAAACAATAAAGAATAAATACTCGTCAAGTACTTTACATTCAGCTCTGTAGCCAGATTTCATTAGACTGATGAATTCCGGCTACAGAGCTGGACGAAAAGCACTTTATGAGTATTTATTCTTTATTGTTTTTTAGTTTATTAAACATGTTGAGTACAGTTCTCCGTTCCTTTGTGTTTTTTTCTTAGTTGATTTTTATAAGTTTATCAAAGGGATGGTCAGCAAGGTTTGATGTACTAAGACTCAGGGCAAATGTATTAGGGTATTACTTTCAAAGCTGTGAAAAAGAGTAATTATAGAAGCTACAAGTGACCCTTCTGAAACCAGTTATTAGACTGTGACTGCTCCTGCCCCCGACACATTGAACTTTTGCCAAATACCCAGATTTGAATAGTCTTTTTCTATCGTAGGTTGACTGTAGAAAGGGATACAGAGGGAAAGAAAGAAAACATTGACCAGTCAGACTATAACTTTTAGATCAGATGTGAACATACCTCTCAACTGTACAGATTTTCGCAGAATGTCCAAATTTTTGCCTCATATTTTTGGTATGCTTCCCCTAAAATCTGTCCCTTTCTGGCAAATAGCTGTGAATTGAAGTCATTAAATAATGACAGACATTTGAGTTTAAGACTCCATATCCTTCTGCATCATTTTAGGCTTTCTCCTGATTTTTTGCTCTAAGAGGTTGAGAGGTATGAATGTGAATCTTAGTTAAGTTTAGGGCCTTTTAGTACTTCATGTGTCTGCTACAGATTGCAGGTGTTTGGCAGAAAGATTGTGTAGAGAAGTTGGATTAATTTCTTTCACTAGTTGTAAAATGTACTTATAGTAATTTTCACAGGTAAGGAGAGTACTTATATGTCCATAGAGTCCAACTAAAACTTACATCCAAGCAAACGATCAGGAAGCTCAGCCATATCACCAAATACTGCTGGGATACTCACAGTGGATGTTTCCCATAAATCCCTGGTGAAAGTTTGCATTCACTTATCTAATCATTCAGATTGGTTTTATAAGTTGGTTATGAAGAAATCAACTTGATCTACAAGGGCAGTCTATTGCCAAAATGTATTTATTTTATTTATTTAACATTTGTTTACCTGGAAAGCCCAACTGGGACAGAGCCCATTTTTAGTGGAGGCCCAGGGAGAAACACTTCAGATGCAAATGAGGCCCATATTGGATTTGGTACCTGTCATGTCATGTGGTGTTATTGATGTGGCAATAAAGGTTTAGGTCTCTAGAGAGTGTGCTTGCTATTCTAAGTTTCTCTTTAGGTGATGGAATTGAAAGAGGGTTGGGAGGGTGGCCTAATGATTAAGGTGTTTGCCTTACAAACACAAGGTGCAGGGTTTGAGTCTCACAAGGCATAATTGGCTAGGCTTAAAATAGCTCACAAGGGCAGTTAGCTTAGTACTAATCTATGTACCTATAAGTTATGAGTCATTCATAGAATGGATGGCTAAGCAGAGATAACCCATCTGGAGTCTGTATGGCACTGAGTAGAAGGGTAGTGCTTTATGTCTATCAGAGACAATAAGGGTTCTGAGACTTAAGAGAATTATTTGGTAAGGGTCAGAAAAGGATTTGCTAACCACCTCCAATTTGCAATGAGCTGCAGACATAGTTGGGCATTGTCCCTTGATACCATCTTTCATGTCAGAGAAGTATATACCAAAGGGTAGGAGAACAAAACAGAGCCCTTTGGGATACTTTTTGTGATGATTTTCTGTCTGGAGCAAATACTCCTTACATTAATGGTATGGGTTTTATCAGATATCTAATACCTATGCAGTGAACCATGTGTAGTTTAGTGTCGACTTTGGAGAGTTTGTCAATAATCACAACATAAATAATAGTGTCAAATGCCTTAGCAAGCTCTAGATAGGCAGTGTAGACTATCTACCCTTTACCCATGACCTCAGTATCCCTTTCAGATAACTCTTCCAGGCTGAGCAGGTGTGATCTATCTTTTACAAAAGACTGTTGTGTACTGAGGAATGTAAGCTCACCTATATCATTGTCTATTATTTCAGCTATAGTTATGCTGCAGAGCATTTTAAATAATACTGGAGAGACTTTTAGGCCTGTAATTATTATTGTCTACAGAGGGACTACCTTTATGGAAGGGAACCGCAGTAAATAGTCTATACACCTAAGGGATGTAACCAGTGGAATGTTTCTGACAGAAGAATTACTGGAAAAGTCCTGCTAGGTGGGATTTGTCTGTTCTCAACAATAATCCAGTAATACTGTCAGAAATCAAGGAACTGTTATTTTTAGAAAGTGCCAAATGTTCTTTAACCAAAGTGATTTTGTTAGATATGTATGTGTGTGTGTGTGTGTGTGTGTGTGTGTGTGTGTGTGTGTGTGTGTGTGTGTGTGTGTGTGTGTGTGTGTGTGTGTGTGTCTGTCTGTAAAGGCTGTTTCATATAGTGTCATGTAAATTGGTAAGAAGAAAAAATGGCTTTAAAAAACACTGCTGATTAAATAAGCTTAAATACTGTGTTATTATTATTATTATTATTATTATTATTATTATTATTATTATTATTATTATTATTATTATTACTATTATTATTATTAACAGTACTGTAATTACTGATTAAATTCTTGTGGTTACTAGTGTAGTCACATGGCTTTGTGAGAGCTAAATTATTTACAATTGCTTGGTAAGAAATGAGGGGGTCTTAAACATCATAGCTGTGATCTTTTTGATAGATTGTTATGTGGCAGTTACCACATTAAATGGCACAAATTACAGAGAATAATACAGGTAATCTGTGCAAAATTCAAGATTGTAAATTCATTATATTTATTTCAAATTATTAATGAAAAATCATGCAGTTTGATTGATAGCGAATACAATGCAGATTTTATGGCTCTACCAAACCAGTGATGATCAGCCTTAGAAATAAGAAAAGTGTGTCTTACATTTTTGAATAAAACTTTTATTTGATGTGTTGAAAAACCTGGCCCAGGGACTGGACATGGTCAGATAGGCACTGGAAAAAGAATGCAGTTTTGTGTACTGCTTCTCACATCCAGTCCATTGTTGTAGGCTAAATGATTTCTCATTTCTTAGATCTCTTGATAATCTGGCGGTTCTGCAGTAAACATACTAAAACATCCACTAAGAAGAAACCTATAGGCCTAAAAACACACTCAGTGAAGTACTTTTAAAGCTTCTGCCCTTGGCTACCCACATTCAGCTATTTAATGGCCTTATTAACCTCTCTGTATTGCAATGTCTCTACCTCTCTGGCATTTCTCAGTCACAGATCGTTTGTCTCCACCCCCATCATGGATTAATGGTCACCATCCATTATCTCATCCTCAGAAGTCCCCTCCCCCTAATAAAAAGCAGTGAGGGGCATATCATATTATATTAAATGAAACAAAAGCATTTGTATTTGTAATAGGTGTACATTCTGTGCAGGGCGAAGCGTTGAATATTACTTGGTTTGAGGGAGCACCATGCTAGTAGAGAAGGTGTTTATGGGGAGTCATGGCCTGGACTAGAAGATCTTAGTTGAACAGTTTGGAAATTCTGTCTGTTGGGCTTAGCAACGGGTTACATTTTTTCTTGCTCAGCTGGAAATATTGCATGTTGTTCATACAATAAGTCATAAAACTTGTTAGGAGAACACTATCCTGAAATGTATTATTTTTGGGATCTTTTTGAACAGTTATTGAATTAAGTAAACAATAAAAATAGAATAATCTATTTTTCCAGCTGTAATTCTTAGTATGAACAGAATCATTTGTACAGCATCAGAAATGATGATCTCTGGAAGTTTTGGGAGGGTCGTTTGAGCACCGCTGGAGAATGCATATAGGAAGTACAGTGTGTTCGCATTCCACCCCACTTGTTTGATTAGTTCCATGACATCAGCTAGTACATAATCCTAACCTCCCTTTCATGATACCAGCTAAGCTACTTCCTATATCTTTTTTATGTCCAAATCTCAGAAGCACGTCTCGAAATTGGAGTGCAGAACTCTAAGGTGCTGTTTCTTCATGTGGACCTTTAATGAAAACATAAAATGCACCTAGTTTTGATACTTTTCTGATAGGTACTGTCTGTGTATACCTTAAGTGTAATTATACATTACTCAATCAATTGTTTGCCTTCCATTCGCTGCCATGTTTTCCCCTGTGGAGTTGTCAAATTCTAATAAAGTTATCACTGGTGAAGGGAATTTCATTGCTTTCAGTCCTTTAACCTAGAAATGTGAGAGTATCCAGTTCCATTGTAGAGTACTTTATAACAAACTACTTTGTGGCTGGGTCCAGACATTCTTCAGTACTAATCTACTGAGCATTAAGTTTTATCAACTCTGTACAAGAATCTCAAATGCATCTTTGTACAAAAAAATAGTTGCACAGGTGCAGGTATGCCAGGTAATTCAAAAGGTAATAGATTTTATGTGGAATGCAGAAAGCATTTCTTCAGTGATAAAGCAGTGAGGTTACTGACTCCTTTGCCAGGTCTGAGTCTGTGTGAAACACTGAGGATTTAATGCATACTGTGTTGGATCGGAAGAGGTGAGTGGAGTGGGCATTTAGACCGCTCAGCTGTGTGTGGTCAGTCAGCTTAGCCTTGTCTTTTTCTATTATTTTGTCACCATTTGTACATTCATGCAGAGGCATGAGTTAGTGACCTTCTTGGGACTTTCTTAAGTGATGGAAGAATTCAAAGGAAGAACTGGTATTTGCTTTCTGGTAAGAATGCTTTGTCACTATGCAGAAGAGATAACAGGTCACCAGGAAGAGGTAGCCATAAATTGATTGGAAGTTGAATAAGTTTTGTCTGACATGTGATAGCAGGGAACTGCATAACAAAACCATACAGCAGTAAACTCTCATCAAAAGTATTGTGAAACTTTCCACATATTTTTTTTAAGAGACAGACACTTTATAATCATGATGCAAATGTTAAATGTGGTTTATTTGTCTTTTGTATTAGCGTATGTGAACTTATGTCAATTTTTAAAATGTCAGGATTAAATAAGCATGGTTAAAAAATTTGAAATGTTACTTACAGGATAATTATTACTTAAGGACTATAGCATCATTCAAATGGTATGCTACTCAAACTTAAGTGAACATATCATTAAATGTAGGGCATTCAACAGCAGATTAGTTAGATTTCATACCAGACTTGCATGTTAAGGTGCAGATAAATGTTTTTTTTACAGTTTAGAGCATCACCGTGATAAATATGGTAAGTTTTCTTCTCTTCTGTGTGGGATGCAAACCAGCACAGGCAAACTGCCATTTGAGATACTGTTTGTACAGTTTCATTATGTTTACCAATACGTGGTTACATACAGTCATTCAAAGTAGCTTATATTTTAGAGTATGCAACCATAAAACTGGTCATTTAAAATGTATGTCAAATAATTACACAATAGCCTTTCTGCTTATTAAATCCTAAAATGTAAATAAAACATTATGCTGTTTTGTACTTGAAGTCTTTCACTTTTAATACATTTTGTAGTTCCTGTCGTATAATATAACTGCTTATTCCCCAGAAACTGCCTTCAGTATGATCCTGTACATCAAACAATTAAGAGACAGTTATTATTGTTTTAGATTTCCAACACTCAAACACAGAAACCATTTCTCTGTAAACTGTTTGTAAGTGAATCAAGATATTTAAAGGCACTTCCTTTCTGTTTCGCACTTGCCATAACTTCAGAATAATAAGAGAAATGTCCTACTCACACAGCTGCCATTGTACCTTGCTGAAGTGTAGGTCTTACTGGATCTGTTGGTTTCATCACAGGTCAAGTGTCTGCTCCCTGGATTAGTTACTATGGTGTAGTTTCCATCTCTGAGCTCGAACTAAGATGATCAGCCTAACGACTCTGTACTGCATGTCACTGCTCTGACGTTAACGTAATATCAAATAGAGGAAGCAGGTTTTAAGAAAAAAAAATATCTATAACCGCAACTGTCTTCCCACATCCTCTGAGGCATTAACTTGCCTACCCAGTCAGAGTCTTGCATACATACTTTGAGGGAAAGCCCTAGACTCACTACTGATTTGTTGTACTGTCTGCTCAAGAGAAGTACTTCATCCACTTTTCTCAAGTAATGAGTCATAGTTTCTTTTACACAAATGCAAGAAATGATGATGGTCAGCAAATAAATTGGTAAGCACTGCTAGGATTTCAATGCTGGCTTCAAAAGATCATTTTCAGATCTCTTCTTAAATGAAAATGGATAGCTTGCTCTGTTTCTTGAGGAAGTTCATTTGCCATGTACAAGTATGACCCATTACCTAAATGCTCATTGGGCTTTCTGGCTTCATTGATTGCATAGCTATATGCAGGTGCTCACTGTTATCTCTTAGTCTGTTTGTACACTAGAAAGTTCTAGTATGCATTTGGTTTACATATCTGGAACATGGACAGCCACAGCAGCAAGTTTGTTTGTGTCTTTCGGCTTTCCCCGGTTAGAGGTCGCCACAGCGGAACTTCGGTCCGCTAATGATTGGCAGTAGAGTTTTACATGTTGGCTTGCCAGGCCTAACGCACAACCTTCAATGAAGGAACGCCCATTCACGCATGTCGCCACACAGAAGACACTCTAACTGAGAATCGAACGGGCAATGTCTAACTGTGAGGCGACAACGCTACTGCAGCACCACCGCAGTTACATCCACAGCTGCAAGTATTTTTTTTTTCTTTCAGCTTTATTCCTTGATATGTATGATAGATGTGTGGTGACAGCCTGGAGCACAGGAAAACCTGAAAAAAAAATCCAAAACTAAACAGCTAGTATAGATTATATACTGTCTCAGTATATAATAACCACGTTTGAGACCAGATCTCATGGACTTATAATAGTTTACTTCGATGAAGAAAAGCAGTCTACCCTTCCTGATACCTAGGAACTTAATGGCCAGCTCACCATCTAAAAGTTATTCCAACTCATCACCCACTTGAAAAATGCATTACTCTGCATGGGGTTTAAGATTGTAACATTCATCATTCCTGTTTTTGCCTTGATGACCAGTGGCTAGCTGGAATCAATGAATGGATGATTCAGCAATCATTGTGTACATGTCCACTATCATGCAAATATACATGTTCATTTACATTCCATTCATTATGATGTGGGTCAAAAGTTTCAAATACATCCAAGCAAAATTACAAAATAACAGCTGCTTGTTAATAAAATTGGAATGTTATGAAGCAATAGAATATTCTGCAAACCTATAAAATTAACTCTGAAGATGTCGCACACTGGAGACAAAAAAAAAGGAAATATTTGGAGTTTTGTAAAATCAAGCATTTTCTTTCCCCAGTCTGTTGTAAATTCATGATGAGAAAACAGCATTTTGAAAAGTACAGGCTCAAAACTGTTTGACATTTACACATGAATTTTGGAAGGGTGCCTTCATTACATGTATGTCAGATGCTAGATATAAAAGTGATAACATGCATGAATCAGTGACTTGGCTTCTCGCATGTATCATGGATGCATAGAGGATGCCATGTCTAGATGGGTTAATATGGCATGCTGGCTACCAATTATTTGCATAGATTCTAGTTGAGCCACTGGCAACCTAAATTCAAACCTTTACATCTTTGTGAATATAAATTTGATACAGAGGATCATGGATAATTGTGGATTATGGGTTTGGAGTAATGGTTAATGTCTTCACCTCTATTCACCTATGAACTTATACTTGATTAGAAATGTATTGCAGTATCACAGGCATATCTCTGGGTTGGCTTGCCTTTAACCTCTTCATGTGTCAGGGGTAAATTCCTTTACTTCATACTCTGTCATCTGTGGTGTTTCATAGGTTTCCACCTTAGACCATTATTGTTCAATTTATATATGCTTCCTCTCAGAGATGTTATATGAATGAAAGGTTTGTTCTATCATTTTTGTGTAGGCGACATGCAGCTCTATCTCTCCTGTCTCCAGGAATGTATGTGGGGCATTAAAAAACTATATGATGCCTTGGAATGCAGTCATGATTGGATGGTAGTCAGTTGCTTGAAGGTCAGTACCTTGAAGATGGTTGCCATGGCTATATTTGCAAACCTGGGGGATTCATGTGCTCCAGTCTTATCTCTCAACATCATCTACTTTGAAAAAAGCTGGAATTCATGTTAGGCGGGGTGTAATTTGGGCTCTAATGACAGATTAACCCTTAAGGGCCAGCACTGAGTTGTCAAATCCTCATGTCCCATTGCCCTAATAAGGCACTTTATTCCACCTGTAAGCATTCCTGTACTGGTGCATAGCCCTGATATCCTTTTTGATGGACTAATATATACCTAGGGCACACTGAACATTAGCTTGATTACCTGCAGCTATTTCAAAAGCCTGCTGCTCTGTTACTTACTGTAGTATTAAGACAACAGCACATTACATCAGTCCAGCATAAGATATGCTAGCTTCCCATTTGTTAGTGAACCGTGTTTGAATTTCTGGTTATGGTGTATTTGGCCCTGCATGACTCGCTCCTCCTTACTTCTTCTCTGAAGAGTTTCTCATTTGACCTTACTTTCTATCTGCCTTTTTATAGTTTTATGTCTTCCATGCCATTTTTGTTTTATTTCTATATTTCTAAACGTAGCTATATTTTTTAATTCTATTATCATATTACGAAATTACTGTTGTACTACTGACCATTACTTTATTTGTTCACTGTTTTAACAGATTTGTAAGTATGTTTAGAAATGAGCATGTACGCAAACTAAGTCGAAGTTAACCTTTTTCAAACTAAGATTACAAAGAGCTGCAGCTTTCTAAATGACAGTTCACTTACAATTGGCCCCTCCAATCACAAACATTTCAACTCAGAATTGTCACAAGTATTATTGAACAAGTAAACAAAGACATCCACCTACTCTAAACACGACACTTGTCAGTTTATTAGACATGCACATTTGTGGGCAGCCAAGAAGAGTCCATCAAGAAAAAGAAACACACAATGAAATTAAATTCTACAGCCAGGAGCCTAGTCATGTCTCATCTGTGGTTTAATACTAAAACCCCACTCATATACAGCATCTAGAAATCTAACTAATTTTAATCACATAGCCTTGAACAATGCTCTAAATGCCCATAATTGGACCCCACTGAAATATCTACCAATAGATGAAGCAGTACAATACCTTAATAATACCTTCCTTAATACCCTAAATATCTTAGCCCTACTCCGGTATAAAACAATAAAAACCAATCATGCTCCTTGGCTTACTAAACCATCTAAACAAATGCTTTGATCAAGAGACCAAGCCTGGAAAGAATGGTGTAAAAACAAAGCTCTAGCAAACAAAATTAATTTCAAACAGCTTCATAATACGGCAAAGAAACTAGTCAATAATGATAAGAAAAATTACTTCTCAAAACAATTATCGAGTTCAAGAAACAACCCCCCAAAATTCTGGAAATCAGTCCTTAATCCTGTCACAATACAAAACCCATCACCTTTTCCAGATAAAGACCCACAAACAATAGCCCATATTTTCAACTCCTAGTTCATAGATAGCATTGCTAAACTTGTCAAGGAACCCCTACCCAAAACCACAGAAACCCCCAGCAATAAGATAAGCACCTCAAACTCAACTCCTAACAACTTTGGGACACACCCCACATCCCACAATAATCTAAACAACAACAGCCCAACAATTCCAACTTTCATACTAAAACTGATGCCCACCTTACTAGTTCTCAAATTACTAAATAAACCTTGCTTCTTATCTGCAGACAATCCCCCCTCCAATATCTGAAACTTGGTGCCAAAACAATAGCTTATCCTGTCAGCATCCTAATTAATAGATCTATCTTAGAGTCCAAAATCTCTCAAATCTGGAAAATGTCCATTATAACCCCATTGCATAAAGGTGGAAGCACAAATGACTTGACAAACTATTGTCCCATTTCCATTCTCTCTGCATTATCTAAAATACTAGAAAAATGTATACAATGTCAATTACTAAAACACCTCTGTGATAACAATCTACTTGCCCCTACCCAGAATGGATTCCGACCTGAACATAGTACTATTACAGCCCTATTGACTTTTACTGATGCTGTGAACAAGGCTTTGGGCATAGGTCTAATAACATCAGTACTTTTACTGGACCTGTTAAAGGCATTTGACACAGTATCACATACTAAACTATTTCAGCAACTTGCAGCTCTAGGATGCTCCCAACATACCCTTACCTGGTTCTCCAGCTACCTGAATAACAGACAACAGTCAGTAAAATGGCAAAATAAACAATATGGATACATAGACAATAAAACAGGCATCACACAGTGGTCTATTACAGGATTTTTGCTTTTTAACATGTTTATAAGTAATCTTCACTCTGCATCTCTCCAAAGGTCACTCATCTAATATGCTGATGATTCCACAATCATATCCTCCTCCAAATATTAACACAAAAGGCCTTTACTAACATGGAATATTGGTTAAATGAATCACAACCTCTTTTAAATCCCAAAATATCCAAACTATTACTGTTCTCTTCTAAGCCACCTCCTCATGACGTTAAGATTTATTCCTTTAATAATACCGAAGTCAAAGTAGTAAAGTCAGCTAAACTACTAGCTATTACTATTGATGACAAACTACCCTTTGGACAACATATTCTAAACACTATGAAAACACATTTTAAACTAGGTAAACTCTATAGACAGAAGTTATACATAGATACACCAGCAAAAATAAAACTACTCCCATCACTTTTCTATGGTTCTCCATTTTTAGTAACCTTCACACATGCCTAAGCAACAAACTACAGTCATGCTGTTATAAAATAGCAAAATTTGCTACTGGACTATCATACCAAACTCACTACTGTCAAGCCATTAAGGAACTAAAATGGCTATAATTCCCCCACTTCCTTCATTATACCCAGCTAACCTTAACTCATAAACTAATATACAATAAAGAAAATTGCCCATCTCTCCACTCAGTCTTACAATTCTACACTCCCAACACAAACCTTCGATCCACTAACAAGCAACTTCTTAGCATTCCCAACCCAAATAAATGGTTGGACAAAGCTTATACTCACATGCCATATCTAAACTGTGGACCCCCCCCAAACTATCACACAATTGGATTCTTTAAGAAATTTTAAACTCACCTTAAAAAAATCACCTCCTTAATAAACCTATATTCCCCTGGTCACAAAATTATAATCCTCCTTATGCTCTGTTACACTTCTGGAAGTATAAAAGACCTATCAATTTCAAGTTAATCCTGTGTGAATTTGATCTCTTTTATACTTGTTAAAATCCCATTTCAAGCAATCTTGGCCTTTGCATGGATATCCATCAAAATTTCTATTTTTCTCGTATTTTAATAACACTGTACCTACTTGTTTTTCCATATACTTGTACTTAAGCAAAAATATTGTATGTATACTACTGCGGTGGTGGTGCTGCGGTAGCGTTGTTGCCTCGTAGCAAGATGTTGTTTCATTCGATTCTCAGCTAGAGCGTCTTCTGTGTGGAGGCATACGTGAATGGGGCGTGCCTTCGTTAAAGGTTGTGCGTCAGGGCTGGTAACCCGGTACGTAAAAATCCACTACCAATCATTAGCGGACCGGAGTTCTGCTGTGGCGACCCCTAACTGGGAAAAGCCGAAAGATACAAACAAACAAATACTACAAACAATAACTCAACTGTATACTTTTTAAATCTTTATTATGCTAATCCTAAAAACGTGTGTTATGTTATACAATTGTATAAAACTGTATACTCAGTATATTATGATTCTGTAGAAAAGTTGTTGTAAAAGACTAGAAAATGTATGTAAATGTTACATGTTAATTATTTCTGAATGTTGTAACGGGAGCTTTTCTACGCAGGCCTCCACTGAAAATGAGTTTGCAACAAATGTCAGTAAATAAATAAATAAATTAGAACTATATGCGTGTGTGTGTGTGTTTATATATATATATATATATATATATATATATATATATATATATATATATACTTCAAGGAAAAACCCAGCCAAGCTAGAGTTTTCACTGTGTGATACCTTTAACCTCCTGTACTGAAGGCCTATGGGATATATGCAAATGACCCCTTAAGAACATGCAGTGCATCAGCTACATGGCTTTTGAATGGCGATGACTTTTTTCAAGTCTTCATAGGTACAGTCAGGCTAATAAAGCCAAATGTCACTAGGTGTGGTCATGCATATTTTAGTCTTTTTAGTGACCTCACCAGCACGGCATAAGTGGATTGTTTGGCTAAACTTAGTCCACTAGGTTTCTAAGGAGTTGTTACCTTAGAAGGTCTTTTCTAAATAATATGTCTAAAATTCTAATGTCTGGTATTATTGATTGACTGTAATGGTCTACCAGTTGTGAGAGACAATGCAGACGTAAGACAAAATCATGGACTTTTTGTGCAATGAAGGACTGTGGAGAGGGATGGGTGGTGGACATTGTGAGGATGTTATTTCTTTAAATGGCTGTATCCAATACTTATGGACAAAGCTGGAAGTAACACTAGATGACACCAGGAAGATAATGATAAATATTAATTCATGTCAGTTAAAGATTTAATAAAGCAACAGATGTAACATCAAAACGCACTTTCTGAACAATAAGAACGAAACTCTAATGTCTGACATTATTACTTAACTGTAATCATCAGTGTTTTATGAGGGGAAAAGGAAACTATAAGAAGTTACATCAGGAATGTTCTGGTAACATAGTGATAGGTAAGAAGTAAAGTGTTATGTCCATGTGGATGTATGCATATATGAATATGTACATGTGTGTTTGGGTGAGTAAATGAGGATGGTGTCCCTGTACCAGCATGATAGACTCCTGTGGTGTTTACTTGCAGGAAAGAGTTTATTAACACTAACAATAATACCACGAGTCAAAGACATGCAAATTAGCCTATAATGTGCTCATTCCTCATTGCAGCTAACATGTCCCTGAATTATATTTTATGTGTGTATAGCCACAGGCTCTTGGCACTGGCAATAGGGCTCTTTCTGAATCCCAGGAATTTAGTATAATTATAACAAGCCATTCTATGTCCACCTGTCTAAAGTTTCAGGAAAATACCTTTTTTCTCTTGCATATGTGTGCTGATATTTTCCAACACTTCAATACTCTTTGTTTATACAGCTGTCTGAGGAGGGGCTAGAAGCTCCAGCACCTTGTCTTTTTATTTTTTGTACATCTTTTTGTTCCTCCTTCTTTGTGAAGGTTGATACTTTGTCTCATTCATTTCCAGCATGAGATTACTGGGTTACTCTACACACAATCAACAATATTTCACAATGAACAACCATGTTATTCCATCTTTTTTGTGTCACAACTGCTGTATACCAATACATTCTATTTTTGCATGATAATGCTTACATCTACATACTGTGTACATGTTACAATGCATGTGAATATGTAACTGTAACAAATCATCATACCTAAAATGCTGTATTATATGTAATGTTCCTTAATCTTCACCTTTTTTACTCTTACAGTGCTCTTATTTTCAGGCTTCTGCTGAAAGTAAGTCCTATACAGTCAGTCTGTCATAGTCAGAAAATGAATAAAGTGCATAAACAACTCCAAGGACAGAGGAAGGTAAGAGCCAGGACAATGGTTGTGACCCTTTGGGGATTGAGTTTCACTGCTTTGTCCCTAGCCCCCTCCCTGGCAGCCTGAAATGCATGCATGCTGCTGCAATAAGACCTGCAATACTCACTCGGCAACTCAGGTATGCCTTTAATGTACCGGTTAAAATCCAGGTACAGACTATATACTGCTTCGTAGGCCAGAGTGCAAGGCTCATTATATGTCTCCTTGGTTGAACATCTGCTCTATATATATATATATATATATATATATATATATATATATATATATATATAGCCATGTGTGTGTGTGTGTGTGTGTGTGTGTGTGTGTGTGAATATATATATATATATATATATATATATATATATATATACATATATATATATATATATATATATATATATATCCATATATATATGTGTGTGTGTGTGTGTGTGTGTGTGTGTGTGTATATATATATATATATATATATATATATATATATATATATATATATATATATATATATCAAAAGAGAGAAAGAGATAGATAAGCACACACAAGCCTATATACAGTGACAGAAATACCGTTTCTTACATTATATACACTATATATATATATATATATATATATATATATATATATATATATATATATATATATGGGTTCCATACACTAGATCAAATTTTCACTAATTCGAAATAGTGCATGGAATGCTCACTGCAGCGAAAGTGCACTTACACAAAGTTCAGTACAAAGAGCGGGTGTTGTACTGAACTTCTGTGCAGTACTCACGGACCTTAGGGTTAGGGCACGGGTCATAGTAAGGGGATAGCCCTATGGCCTATCCCCTTACCATGACCCGTGCCCTAACCCTAAGGTTTGTGACGACGGCAGTGCAGTGAAGGACATAGCAATGTTCTCCACTATGGTGCAATAGTCATGAACCTTAGGGTTGCAGGGTTGGGTAAGGGATAGCTTTACTAACTATCTCCTTACCCTAATCTGTGCCCTAACCCTAAGGTCCATGACTATCACACCATAGTGGAGGACATAGCTTGTTTTTTATGTCATCCACTGTGCTGCGGTGTTTTCGGTGAAGTGAAGTGCACTTATTCAAAAGTTCACTTTTGTTAAAGTGAACTTTCGCAGAAGTGAGGCTTCCTATTACAAGTTCGAAGTAGTGAACTTTCGTTCTTGTAATAGGAATCCATATATATATGCATCATGTATTATGGTAAGAACTGTGTAGCAGTATCTATATTTAGTATAATATAATAAAGCTTTATAAAAATTTCCCAGGAAAGATGAATCACATGGAAATGCTGTTACAAATGGTCAGGAAGCTCACAATGTCAGAGAACTTTGCCTATCGCAGAAAAGGGATTTTGGGACTAGTATGGAGATCCAAAGTAGACATTGTATAATACTAAAGGAGAAAATCATGTGGATGTACTCAAAAAGTAACAGGAAAACTACCTATGGGTAGCCTCTTAGCAGCTTTGTTGGAGTTGATGAAAAAATAACTATTCCTGTTAAAAAAAAAAACTATGACTTAAAACAAAACTATGAGTTTGTGAGTTTTGATTTCTGTATTGTTATTTATTTATAACTGCATCATACAGAAGTTTGATTAGTATTTTTGGTTGATTTTGGTAGGTGTACTTTAATTTTTATGTTTCATTTTAAATAAACTGCAATTAAATAGAAAGTACAAACATTGTGTTTAACAACTGCAGTGCTGCCTGAGGCATACGCAGTTTAGGTTATATATGTCAGATTGCACTCATTTTCCATCCTTGTTTCACAGACTGCAAGTGCATAGACATTATTTTAATTATTTATTTGTTCAATGGGTAAGTGGTCTGGTCTGTTTCCCCTTTTGAACCACGACCTGAGCTCAACGAACAGAAAATAGATCACAGTCCTTAAATTAATATTATCATATGATCAAAATGATTACACAGCAAAATTCAGAACATAGTAAGACTAAATGCAGATAAAGTAACATCAAAAAATCCAGCCTGACTGCATTGAGAAAATATATATATAAAAAATGCAAGCTAAGATTTACATAAAATACAGTTTATTCACACATATAATACATAAACTCCTATATAAATGTGAAATATATGCATACAAGATGATACATTAAGAAGCTGAGAAAAGTTTGAGTTATTTAAGTACCCTACTTAAAAAAAGGAACCATTTTCCCTTTAGTGAGCAAACTGTGACATTTTAGCAAAATCATAGAATCTCCAGTGCAGAGCAATACAAGCTTGAGTCAATATATAAAGGCTGTTCAGTAGAGGAGTGAGGCTACTGATGAACATCTAATCCATTTACAGGAACAGATAACTTTGATAGCCAGTTTACTGACCACTCCAAAGACCACCTGTCCTCTAAAGAATTTAAGTAAGGGGGATTCTAGTGAGGTGTATATTGTTGCCTTTAAAAGATGTATCACTAAGGAGAATAAGGTTCAGTCTAACTGTACTTAAATTTTGTTTCCACAACTTACAGGAAAAGTACTCAAGGCTTATATTGGTGCAAGGAAGGTATGGATTAGAGAAACTTCCAAAAATTAAAACAAAAAAAGCAGGAAAAAAAAAAAAAAGACATGCTAGCTAAAGTTTGTGTGCCTTCTAAGACTCAAACAATAGAACTTCACATATGGACATTGATAAAATTGTAAGATCACAGTATTTGTTTTAAGGCATATTTTACTTATGGTTAGAACCAAAATTGAACAGTAAAAGTAAAATGACAGTCATTTTACCCTTTGATAAACTCATAAGGGCACACACGAGAAATCTACCGAAATGGGCCTTTCAGCATGATAGTAGCATTTATGATAAAAGTGTTGTACTAACTAAAAGATTACTAACTAATGAAACATTTTCTGATGTTTGTAACTAACAATATGCAGATATCTTTGAACATTCAATAGCTGCAAGCAGCTGAAATCACATGATTTTTGATGTCAGAATAGGGAGAATATTGCCAAATATTGTTTAATAAGTGATAAGAATTCTTTGCCTATCCAACATGCTAATAGTGAAAATGTGCCAACAGAATGTAATAAGGTAACTGTTAAAAGAGAAGAATCAGCATATTGTCTCCATGCTGCTGCTATGCTAGCCTAATTAATTGTACTGGTATAAGGACTGGAATTGAAGGGCTTACCAGATTCTGTGAGTATGGTTACAATTGTTAAGGAGCCATATGGCTGTTGATATAAAAGAAATGGTGAGTGGATATAATATGTATCCATATAGAAGGTGTATCCTATAATGCATGATATTAGTAGGGATGAGAGAAACATGGAGTAAACTTGAGAGGAGATAGGATGAAGTATTTTTTTGAGAATATATATTCACAAAACCAGAATCTCTGTAAAGTAGACCCAATTGTATGTGTTTTCTTTACCTCATTTTGAACATGTGTATCATATTTTAGTTGATCATCTATGGTAATACCTAGGGACTTAGTTTTGGAGAGTATTTTTAGTTGAATGTTTTGAGAAGAGGTTATTGTGAAATTAAAGTTTCTGAGTGCACTGGACTTAGGTATAGAAAACATTAGTTTAGTTTTTGAAGAAATTAAGACAAGTTTGGACTGTGCAAACCAGGTTTATTATATAGCAATAACTAATTTCTGGGTAACAGCTTGAAGTGAAGTCATAGTGGAAGCAAAGCAGATAATAGTAGAATCATCAGTATGCTAGACAAGAAGGACATTGACTTGAGATGAAGACAAAGTTATTAATGAACAGGTTAAGTAGTAAAGGCCCAATACTTTATCCTTGTAGACACCACTTGATAATTGCATGTAGGGGAGAAGAAAGCTGAGTTCCATTTTACTGCTTGTGTATAATTAGAGAAGGTTGTATTTAAACCAATTTAGTGTTAGGAAGAACCAAGAGTGGAAAAAGTGTGTAACTTGGGATGAGAGATGGTATCAAAAGTTTTGGTGAGATCTAGAAGGATGAATGAAATTTACTTATTTTTATTTCTATTTTGATACATGGTGCTAATCAAGGTAGTGATTGTATGTGGTAAGGACAAAAGCCATTCTACGTAGGTGAAAGAAGGTTGCTATCTAGAAAAATAGAGTATCTGGTTATAGCTGCATCTTTCAAGGATTTTAGAGAGAGGTGAAAGGATATCAATGTGATGAAAATTCGTCAGCTCCATGGCAAAGCCACCCTTGTGGAGAGGTAAATAATAAAATTGCTTCCATAATGTGGGAACAGTGGATTCCAATATTGAGTGATTCATTAGTATAGAGATAGGATAACAGAGAAGTTTAGCAGCTAGCTGTAGCTATTTGACTAGAAGATTGTCTCCTGCCAGTGTGGTTGGTTTGAGGTTTTTTCAGGATATTTTTATAATGGATATAGTCAATACTGACTATAAAGGGAAGAGTGGACTGAGTGGGGAAGTTGAAAAGGCTGAAGAGGGTTGCTTTGTTTGGTGTTGTGTTAGTGCTGCTACTCAGTTTACAAAATACAAATTGAATCTATGAGCAATGTCTTGAGTGAACAGGTTGGGGAAAGAGGTTGTGAGGATTTCCTTCAGTTTAGGGGATTGTTAAAGGACCAATAGGATTTAGAATTGAAGATACTAGCTGTTTTGGTATAAGGTATGGACATTTATTTTGTTTGTTATTGTCATTGTTATTATTATTATTATTTTATTATTATTATTATTATTATTGAGAGATTACAAAGCTGTCCATAAGATTGAAATGCAGATTGATTTCTATTGATATGCCATACTTTCCGTGCTTTGTCTCTTTGTTGCACTACCAGCTTTGTGTCTGAATTTAACCAATGTGTAGGGCTAGACTTGGTCTTTTTTCTTCTATTGGGGTTGAGCCTATTGATAATGTTGATCAAAACAGAATTGAAGATGTAACTGCTTGGTCTTGTTTTAGATATATGAGAGGAGCCAGTCACATTGATAAAGTAAGTTGATGAATGAGTTAGGGTCAAAGTTTTTTTTAGATTTTTATCATAGTTAACATGAGTGGTTTTAGAACTATGATTCCACTGGTGAAAAACAAAAGAAGGGAGATGATCACTTAAGGTGTTTGACAAGGTACCCAATTGTGTTATAATGTTTGGATTATTTTAGTATCCAGTCTAGAGTGGTGTTGTATTTATTTGCAACTTTATTGAATCAGGTTTGTGTGTCATTTAGTTGTGTGAAATTATATAAATTGATTGTGATTGGGGAGGATTCATTAATAGTAATGTTCCAGTCATTGTTAAAGTCTCCTATTATAACTATTTCTTGGGTGATATTAGATTGAATCTAGGACAAGATGTCCAGTTACATGTCATCAGAAACATATTATTGAATGTTACCAGAAAACCCTACTTGCTACGTTACTGAAATAAATCAGAGCAGAAATGGAAAGTGGATAATCTGTAATGTATGATATGGTACCTTTTCAGATAATGTCAGACATTAAAGTAATGAAGGATTTCTGTGTGGAGACCATGAGGGTAGTGATAAACCAAATAAAAGAAGTAAGAGAACTGAACAGAATCTTACATTGCCCACTGTCATAGAAAATTAGAGGGCTAGTGGAATAGGGCTCTTTGCAGCAGCAGGTACTTAAAAGAAGTTACTGCAGAAAAATAAAGGATTTGCCAAAACCAAAAGCAGAAGAATGTTACTGTCGTGTGTTACCCCAGTAGAGGAAGAAATAGGAGAATAAGACACCCCTATACCTGTATTCATAGATGAAAAGGGGAATAGATGAATGTGCCATCTGCCTCATGTCTGTGTATTGAGCACTGACAAAGACATTCCTGAATTATCAAATTATCAGATAAGCAATAAATAAATACAGCTAAAACAGAAGGAGAAAGTGATGAGCAAATCACCCCTATCCCACGCACATATGTTCCATTGAGGAATGACTTGCTGTACAGGCTAAACAAAGACAAAAAAGAAATACTACACCGACCTTTAGTTACAAAAGTTTACAGAACACTTGTAATGAAATGTTAGTGAAAGTAAAACTAGAAATTTAGCTTGATTTGATTGTCTTTGTGTAATGAAATCATTGATAATTCCAGTGTAGCATGCCTAGAATGTCAACGGACAGCACCACATTCAGAAGTCTGCTGATAGCTATGTTTATTACTGAAGTGTCACTCAAGCAGATAACTACAGATCTTCTGTACCCATTAACAAAGTCTGATAATGGCTAACAAATATATTTTAGTGATTGCTGACTATGCCATGAAGTTTCCTGATGTAGTACCCCTGCATAGAGAACTAGTGTTACTTCTTCTCATGGTAGGAATTCGCAAATAAATATTCACAGACACGGAGACAACATTTATGCCCATGATAATGTACCAGCTTTGCCAGTGCTTTGAAGTAAAACAGTTAAGAATTTTGGTGGGTTAGTGGAGCCATTTGATAACGCTTTGAAGTTGATACTAAAGAAGATTATAGAACGAGATGCCAAGAAGTGGGATCAGTCACTTCCCTTATTTCTTTTTGTTGTAACAGACGTTTCTCAAGGCTCAACAGAATTTACCCCATTTGATTTATTACTGTAAGGAAGATACCCCTAAGACTTCTGGAAAAAGCAAAAGAAACTTGGGAGTAGGAAGATGTTTATCACAGGACTGCTCAGCAAGGTTTGCTTATCATGAGACTCAGACAGGGCAAAAGTAGTCAAGATTTTCAAAATCTGCTAAAAAAGTAATGCTTAAAACAACAGATGAGCCTTCTTATGTCAGTTAATTCACAGTGTGTGATGAGGGGGTAACTAATAACCTCCAGCACTTTGTGCTTTGCCATCTACATTGACTTTAATACAGTCCTGTTCATTTCACAACTAACTGGAGAACAGGAAGCACAGCAAAGTAAAAAGAACACAGAGCATTCTGACCTTAAATAACTTCTTGATTAAATAATATTCTCATGGATTTCATGAACCTCATTGTCTGATTAGTAAGTTGAGTGGGGGGAATCAGTAACAATTGTCATCAGTGGGGTAACTACAATTACCATGGCTATGTGATTTGTTCTGCAGCCATGACTGCATGATATTACATCATCATATAATTTCAGTTTCTCAACTTTGTAGACCACACTGAAATACCTGAGGTCTTCTGTTACATCTTACGTGCTCAGATTATCTGTCTCATTTCTTTTGACTTTAAACCTTATACCATTTAGTTCCAGGAAAATGCTGTGTCATCTGAAAGAAAAAGCACACAAACTATGACTAAGTGGTTAATAAGAACGAATGGTCTAAAACAAATAGCTATACATTTCAGCAATGTGTGCAAGCTGTGTCAGGGAGGATGAAACCAAATTGTACTTCACTGAGTCAAGTGGTTTAAGTTTATATTAAGCAACACTTACAAAAAGTGAGGGCAGGAGCCATTACTAGATTTTGTTAAACCTCAAGCTAAGTAAGCATATGAGTAACAGAAAACTAACTTTTAACAAAAGTATATGAAAAGATACTGGATGACTATGAAAGGTCATATTACAAATGTGTTAAAAGACCAGCAGAGTAAAACTGGATAGGACTGATATTTCTCACTTAGATTATTTTTTATACATAAATATGCATAAATGCAGAGAATTATGGTAACAACTAATTATTGTCTTCTTATAGGTTCATAGGTTCATAGGTTTATACTAGGCTATCTGCCCTAAGGCATTTATAAGCCTAGCCCAAATTTTTGTGGCTTACACCACCCCTTATATGAAAAAATACTGTGCCAATTAGTTTGTTGTGCCTCTGTCCAGCAGTGACACAGAGATGATTCCCATGATAAACCTACGATCTCCCATCCACAGGTCAAGATT
This sequence comes from Protopterus annectens, assembly GCF_019279795.1. NCBI lineage: Eukaryota > Metazoa > Chordata > Ceratodontiformes > Protopteridae > Protopterus > Protopterus annectens. The sequence goes on from NC_056743.1 coordinate 1,056,649,650, forward strand.
TCTCTTGAACAGAGCCAGCGAGGTGCTCTGCCTCACATGGACTGGGATTTTATTCCACAGCATAGGGAGTCTCTGAGTGATAAATCTATCCCTCCAGCACATCCTATTTATATCCATGCTAAGGTTTAAGTTGCTTGCTCTAGTGGTTTTGGTGGATTTGGATTTTTTGAGGTGGAGCATGTCCATTAATTCCGGGTTGGACATGGCCTTGTATGTCAGGCACATGTCACCTCTGAGCAGACGGTATGCAACTGAATAGAGCTGGAGTTTCTTCAATCTGGCAGCATATGACAGATTTTGGAGTCCCTTTATCCTTTTGGTGAGGAACTTTGGGGTCTCTCCAATTGCTGCAGATGTCGGGTGCGATACATCCCGAATGGGGCATTGTACTCGATCATTGGTCTGATAAGTGAAGAGTACAGGGGAACAATGACCTCACTAGATCTGGATGTGAATCCCTTCATGATCAGGTGGGCAATGTAGAAGGTCTTTCTAACCACTTTAGCAACGTGAGTGTCAAAAGAAAGGCCACTGTCAACCTGGGTCCCCAGGTCCCTGATAACCTCTTCTGTGCTTAGAGGATTGCCACCTATATGGTAGCTTGGGGTTACCTTGTTTTTCCCGAAGGGTATGACTATACATTTTTTGGCGTTTAACTTCAGGCCATGGCTCTGGCACCAGCTATCTGTTTCCGTGAGTCCCTTCTGAAGGATATCCGTGTCCGATGCACTTTCCACTATGGCGCCCAGTTTGCAGTCATCTGCAAACTTTGTCAGCCAAAGTCCTCCCATGTTGGCCTGTACTTCTGAGAAGTAGATGCCGAACAATAGGGGGCCAAGGACCGAGCACTGTGGGACACCGCTTGTGACCGGCTTGGAGTCTGACATAGCGCCAGCAACTCTAACCCTGTGGGTTCTGTCCTTAAGCCAGTTTGCAACCCATCTTGTGACATATGGGTTTACATTTAAGCTGGTAAGTTTTTCTACAATACCCGAGTGAGGTATTGTGTTGAAGGCCTTTGCAAGGTCAAGGTAGGCTGTATGGACTGCCTTTCCCTCATCAATGGCCTTGGTGACTGCTTCGAAGAAGTCAACCAAGTTCAAAAGGCATGATCTGCCCTTGACGAAGCCAAACTGGGTCGGGTCCAATGTCTGCAAGTCCCCTATATCTTTGTTTATGAGCTCCATTATGATCCTCTCCATAGCTTTGCAGACTAGACTTGTTAAGCTTATGGGCGGTAATTACCAGGGTCCAGAGGCACTGCCTTTGTGGAGTGGGACCACAGTTGCTGTACGCCACTCCTTGGGCACGTATCCTGTGGTAAGGCTGAGATTAAACAGCTGCCTTATGTGCGGGTTTAATTCCTCATTTAGCTTGTGTAGCACACAGCCGGGGACACCATCCGGTCCCATTGATGCTGTGTTTTTAGCTTTAGAGAGAGCAGCTTTCACCTTCGCATTTGAGATGTCTGGGAGGCTACACTCTGCTGGGATAGTTATCTCTCCTTTAGGGGGGGAGAGGGGGGTGAAGTTTGCACTGAACCTGTCTGCCAGTATATTGGCAATGTCTGTGGGTTCAGTGATTTTTGTATCATTTTGGACTAATTCTGAGCATATCTGGGAGTTTCCACCCAGGTTCCTAACATAGCTGAAAAAGGCCTTATGATTGTCCTTTGAATCCATGGCAATTTTTCTCTCAAAATTGGCCTTAGTTGATTTTATGAGTGCTCGTATTTTTTACTAATAATGATCAGGGGTGACTTCCCTTTTATGGATTTTGTTCTATCATGTAATAGCTTTCTCCTCTTATTGTAAAGTTTGTTAATGGCTGGGGTCCACCAGACTGGATGTTTGCCCTTTGTGGAAAGAGTCTTGGTTTTATTTGGGATTGCCTGATCCATGCAGTACTGGAGGTGTTCATAGAAGGCATTTGTAAGGGCTTCCGCAGCTTGGGTTGTGGTTTCCACTGGCTCAGGGGCCTTGAAGGATACCACACCAGTCTTGAGTAGTGTGAAGTTTGCTTTAGAGAAGTTCTTCACTGTGGTCTTTTTTGTTTGGGGTGGGGGCGGGATGTGGATTTCCAGTGAGATTAGTTTATGATCAGATCTCACCAATGAGGGATATACTTCGGTGTGGAGCATTTTGTCCCCATGTTTGTGATAATGAGATCTAGTATATTTTCTCCTCTCGTGAGAACAGTGACTAGCTGTTCCATGGCATTTGAATTTATGAACTCCAGGAACCGTTGGGCTAGAAAGTTAGGGCTTGAGTAATGTTCCCAGTCTATATTTGGGTAGTTGAAGTCACCCAATATGATGGTGTTTGGAGATACATTTATACCCTCCAGTGTCTTCAGGAAGGCTGTGTGGGGTTCCTGAGTTTGAGAGGGTGGCCTGTAGCATGCTACAATTTGTAGAGCAGTTTTGCCTATGGTTAGTTGCACCTGGATGGTTTCTGAAGCTTCATGCGTTACCACCAACCTGGAGGTGTGGATATCCTTTATGAATATGGATACACCCCCTCCTTTTGTAGTGTGGTCCAGGTTTTGGGGCCGGAACGCATGATATGTGGTAAAACCTAATAGTGCCGAGGTGCTCTCAGGAGCCTTGAACCAGGTTTCAGTTACAGCACAGACATCAATGTTCTCCATACTGAGAAGGGCCTCGAGTGCGTGCATTTTGAGATTTAGACTTCTGGCATTGAGCAGCATTACCCTCAGTTTCTTCCCATTTTTGTTTTCTAGGGTGGTAGGTTTAGAATTTGAGCCTTGCCTAAAAAAGGCACTATAGGGGTGGCAAGAGCCTTAGCCAATATCCAGAATCCCAGGGGTGACAGGTGCAAGCCGCCCCTTGCGAGCAGCGTGGCTTGTCAAGCATGTCATCCCAGGCAGACAGACACTGGATCCCCTTTGAATGACACCAGACATTAAGCCAATTGTTAAAGCTGATCATCTTGTCTCTATATTGTGGCATCATTCTTGGTGAAGGAAGGATACTGCTCAGGGTCAGGGTCATACCTGCCTGGGCTACATAATCAGAGAGCTCCTCTATGTCTCTTTTCATGTAGTCCAGGGAGGTATGTCTCAGGTCGTTCACACCAGCATGGACAATGACTGTGTCATATTTGTACTTGCCGTGGAGTGACCAGAGTGCTTGTGTTATGTGGCGGATTCTAGCGCCCGATAGGCAGCTTACTGTGACCCTCTCCTTTTCCCCTTGGGGGGTTTAGGGGGCCTTGGGTTTGGAGTTTTTTAGATTTTTAACATAGTTAACATGAGTGGTTTTAGAACTATAATTCCACTGGTGAAAAACAAAAGAAGGGAGATGATTACTTAAGGTGTTTTACAAGGTACCCAATTGTGTTATAATGTTTGTATTATTTTAGTATCCAGTCTAGAGTGGTGTTGTATTTATTTGCAACTTTATTGAATCAGGTTTGTGTGTCAATTAGTTGTGAGAAATTATATAAATTGATTGTGATTGGGGAGGATTCATTAATAGTAATGTTCCAGTCATTGTTAAAGTCTCCTATTATAACTATTTCTTAGGTGATATTAGATTTAATCTAGGACAAGATGTCCAGTTACATGTCATCAGAAACATATTATTGAATGTTACCAGAAAACCCTACTTGCTACGTTACTGAAATAAATCAGAGCAGAAATGGAAGGTGAATAATGTGTAGTGTATGATATGGTACCTTTTCAGATAATGTCAGACATTAAAGTAATGAAGGATTTCTCTGTGGAGACCATGAGGGTAGTGATAAACCAAATAAAAGAAGTAAGAGAACTGAACAGAATCTTACATTGCCCACTGTCATAGCAAATCAGAGGGCTAGTGGAATAGGGCTCTTTGCAGCAGCAAGTACTTAAAAGAAGTTACTGCAGAAAAATAAAGGATTTGCCAAAACCAAAAGCAGAAGAATGTTACTGTCGTGTGTTACTCCAGTAGAGGAAGAAATAGGAGAATAAGACACCCCTATACCTGTATTCATAGATGAAAAGGGGAATAGATGAATGTGCCATCTGCCTCATGTCTGTGTATTGAGCACTGACAAAGACATTCCTGAATTATCAAATTATCAGATAAGCAATAAATAAATACAGCTAAAACAGAAGGAGAAAGTGATGAGCAAATCACCCTATCCACGATACATATGTTCCATTGAGGAATGACTTGCTGTACAGGCTAAACAAAGACAAAAAAGAAATACTACACCGACCTTTAGTTACAAAAGTTTACAGAACACTTGTAATGAAATGTTAGTGAAAGTAAAACTAGAAATTTAGCTTGATTTGATTGTCTTTGTGTAATGAAATCATTGATAATTCCAGTGTAGCATGCCTAGAATGTCAGCGGACAGCACCACATTCAGAAGTCTGCTGATAGCTATGTTTATTACTGAAGTGTCACTCAAGCAGATAACTACAGATCTTCTGTACCCATTAACAAAAGTCTGATAATGGCTAACAAATATATTTTAGTGATTGCTGACTATGCCATGAAGTTTCCTGATGTAGTACCCTGCATAGAGAACTAGTGTTACTTCTTCTCATGGTAGGAATTCGCAAATAAATATTCACAGACACGGAGACAACATTTATGCCCATGATAATGTACCAGCTTTGCCAGTGCTTTGAAGTAAAACAGTTAAGAATTTTGGTGGGTTAGTGGAGCCATTTGATAGCAGCTTTGAAGTTGATACTAAAGAAGATTATAGAGCGAGATGCCAAGAAGTGGGATCAGTCACTTCCTAATTTCTTTTGTTGTAACAGAAGTTTCTCAAGGCTCAACAGAATTTACCCCATTTGATTTATTACTGTAAGGAAGATACCCCTAAGACTTCTGGAAAAAGCAAAAGAAACTTGGGAGTAGGAAGATGTTTATCACAGGACTGCTCAGCAAGGTTTGCTTATCATGAGACTCAGACAGGGCAAAAGTAGTCAAGATTTTCAAAATCTGCTAAAAAAGTAATGCTTAAAACAACAGATGAGCCTTCTTATGTCAGTTAATTCACAGTGTGTAATGAGGGAGTAACTAATAACCTCCAGCACTTTGTGCTTTGCCATCTACATTGACTTTAATACAGTCCTGTTCATTTCACAACTAACTGGAGAACAGGAAGCACAGCAAAGTAAAAAGAACACAGAGCATTCTGACCTTAGATAACTTCTTGATTAAATAATATTCTCATGGATTTCATGAACCTCATTGTCTGATTAGTAAGTTGAGTGGGGGGAATCAGTAATAATTGTCATCAGTGGGGTAACTACAATTACCATGGCTATGTAATTTGTTCTGCAGCCATGACTGCATGATATTACATCATCATATAATTTCAGTTTCTCAACTTTGTAGACCACACTGAAATACCTGAGGTCTTCTGTTACATCTTACGTGCTCAGATCATCTGTCTCATTTATTTTGACTTTAAACCTTATACCATTTAGTTCCAGGAAAATGCTGTGTCATCTGAAAGAAAAAGCACACAAACTATGACTAAGTGGTTAATAAGAACGAATGGTCTAAAACAAATAGCTATACATTTCAGCAATGTGTGCAAGCTGTGTCAGGGAGGATGAAACCAAATTGTACTTCACTGAGTCAAGTGGTTTAGGTTTATATTAAGCAACACTTACAAAAAGTGAGTGCAGGAGCCATTACTAGATTTTGTTAAACCTCAAGATAAGTAAGCATATGAGTAACAGAAAACTAACTTTTAACAAAAGTATATGAAAAGATACTGGATGACTATGAAAGGTCATATTACAAATGTGTTAAAAGACCAGCAGAGTAAAACTGGATAGGACTGATATTTCTCACTTAGATTATTTTTTATACATAAATATGCATAAATGCAGAGAATTATGGTAACAACTAATTATCGTCTTCTTGTCTTTTTTTCGGCTTTAACAACTCATCATGCGTTAAAAACATAGCTATAAATGATGCAATTATACCCACATGCATATATGCAGAGATTTATGGTAACAACTCATCATGTGTTAAGACATAGCTATAAATGATGCAATTACACCCAGGTGCATATATGTGTGTGTGTGTATATATATATATATATATATATATATATATATATATATATATATATATATATATATATATATATATATATATATATATATATATATATAGTGTATGTATATATATATATATATATATATATATATATATATATATATATATATGTACTTATAGATGGTATACATGAATTTGAGTGAACGGCCGATGTCCGAATGCGAACATGTCGAAAGCAGAATCCGAAGATCGCAAAATGTCAAATATGCTGATGCCGAACCCAGAATTACCGAATGCCGGCCAGGCTACTATTCCCTCCTCTCGACCCATGGTAGTGCTTGTTGTGGTGGTTGTGCGATTGGGAATTTTGAATTTGATGTTGCGCGACATTACGAGCATTCATGCCTATGAGTTTCGACATTCCAGTTCGGTATTACGATGAATCGACCTTCGGTCGTGCGACCAAATGCATGTATTCCCTTATAGATACATACATACATATGTATATTTATTGCTGTGGAATTTAGTTTCATGTGTGTGAGCTCCATACATTTTAAAAACCTCTTAATAAATCATAGCCATCATCTTCAGACTTTTACCCTTTCTTTTTCTACATGGGAGCAGGGTGTTGCATCAGCTGTCACCAACTCTCTTTATTTAGTGCCACTCTTATTTGACAGTAATGCCTGACAGTTGCAGTCCTATGTCATCATTTCTTTATCTTTGTCAATTATGCATCCTACCATCCATCTCAAGTGCTTTATCTCCATCACTTAAAGCTTCCTCAATTGCTCAGCCTTTACTGCCCGGGTTTCTTTTTCTTATAGGACTATTGGTCACACCACTGTTGTGTACACCCTATTTTTCAGCTTCTTTGGCATTCATCTCTCATACATTACCCATGATACTCTGTGGAAGCTGGCTGCAGCCTCTCTGATTTCAGATTTGACTTCTTCATTCAGACTTCCCTTCTTCTCAACCACAATTCTAAGACAATTGAATCTGCTACCAATTCCACTTATTTCCCTTCTTTCTTGGTTTTCATTTTCTTCTGATTTCTTCCATCTGCTGCTGTGACCACAGTTTTATCTGTAGTCAGTTTCACCACATATGCCTTCAGTTTTGCATTCCGTTTCTCTATCATTTGGTGATGCTCCTATTCAGAGTCTGCTTATAATGCCACATTATCAACATACAGCAGCTTTGTTAATCCGTCCTCTTCTGTAGTCTGTCACTTTTAATTAACAGCAGTGGGCTTTGTGAAAGGTGAAGTATAAGATGGGAGAAATGTTCAGTGTTTTATGTAATATTCTTTCCTTTAAAAGTGGAATCCATCTTGTTTTAAGATGAATTCTGATAGGCTGGGCCTGTCTTTAATTTTCCTTTATTGCCAAAGTAGAAAGTTCCAACATGGAAAATCAGAGCTTATGCCTAATAAGAAAGGCACAGATAAAGGGGCTACAGATTCTTAAATGGTCAGCGGCATTAGCCTGATAGATAAAATATTTCTTCATAAGCATTTGCAGTACAAAACGAATACAGTTTCTTCTGTTCGAGGAGACAATACCTTGATTGTTTAGTCTCCCACGTACATGTGTTCTTTTATAATAAAGCAGATCATTCTACTCTGCTGTATAGTGTTGTATCAAGTTCAAAATTCTGAACAGAGATCTCCATATAGCGTGGAATGGGAAATTCTCCCTTTTCCTCGATGTAGTGCGATCTCGGAGTTGGTATATTTAAAAAGCAAGGGGTGTGGGTGGTGCAGCCCCCTATGTGGGGGAGTGCAAGGTGGCTTGCCCCCCTGCAAAAACATCGCGGAACATGGTTTTGTGTTCCTTTTAGATTTATTTCAGAGTTTTGAAGTTCTAAAACTTCGATCATATGGTTTCGACCATATGAAATTAGAAGTTTTGGGAATTCGAAATTCTGAAGACACACTTTTATGTGAAACAGACCAAAAGATGAAGGAAAAATCTGCACATTCTGAAAAAATGTATACAGTTGACAGGTATGCTGGGCAGACTATCTTAATGCAGAGTATACACACACACACACGCACACACACACACACACACACACACACACACACACACACACACACACACACACACACACACACACACACACACACACACACACACACACACACAGATCTTGCTCTCTTTTTCTGCAAACAACAAACACTGCTTCAGTGTTCTGGATCTAATACTTCTGCTTCAGTTCTTATGAAGATTCATGCTTCAGAGCAACTGCTTCAATGCTCACAAAGATTCCTGCTGCAGAACAACCCAAAAAGCATGTGAATCCGGCAAAATCTAAAAGCTGCATTTCCTTGTCCCTAAATCTCTCAGGTAACAAATGCTCTTGTGCTTCATGCTTCTATGCTGTGTAGCTGATGCTGTAATAAGCACTGAGTAGTTGACACCAGAAGGTGACTTACAGGCATAATAGCTGTAGCAACGCTATGCTGTTTGCATCTTGAGTTTCTGCTCTCCTGTGCTATTAGCTTAGCCGTTGTAGTGTAATGGCACATTTTTAAGACCAGGGCAGACCCCTCAGCCAGCACCCAGCCATGGGTAGCTATCTAGGTCACCTAGTTCTGGATATGACCATGCTCTGCAATGCTTTCATGTAGTGTGACAGGAATTTGATACACTTATACTGCCCACAATTGTGATAGTTTTGCTCTTGTACACTGGCACTAGCAAAACACTGCCACTAGAATGCTTATTATTACTGCCTACAGTTATAGCCCCTTTGTTATTTTACACTGGCACTAGAATGGTTACTGTTATTATTATCAAAACCACTGAATACGATGAACTATAAATTATATATAACAAACAATTAACTGCACAATGGCAGGAAATAGAAGGAATGCTAAATAAGTTGTAAAACTTATAAAACTTTAAAAAATTCTTAGATGGAAATTTAATACAAACAATAAATTGCTAGTACTTGATTACAGACAGAATGCAAGTCTTTATTCAGGCATCAATAATCAGTTTTGACAGAAACTTAGCAAGTTTAGAAAATAAGTTACAAGAGGTACAAGTTAGCTACTATAAGACAAATATATTATCCTAGTAGCCTGGGGATGTGTTTGTGTGTGTGTATGTGGTTGTGGATGCTTGGGTGGGTGTTTGTGTGAGTGTGGTAAATGCCTATACAAGAGGTTTGGGTGGACTTGTAGGGAAAACACTAGCATGGTTGCACAGTTAGTGCTACATAGCCATGAAGATGAATTTCTAATGAGCTTTTCCTCCATGCAACTATTGCATGTCTCTGAATAGCATTTCAATAGTGTTGCTACTGTGATAATAAATAACTTGGAATACTCCATGTGTGTGTGTGTGTGTGTGTGTGTGTGTGTGTGTGTGTGTGTGTGTGTGTGTGTGTGTGTGTGTGTGTGTATAACATATAATATATAATATAATATAATATGTTGTGTCTTTAAACTTTTTACCCCGGCTCGGAGTGCCACAGAAGTATTTACATGCCGAATTGCCGCCCCGACCATGCATGCCGACAACGGTATGCTGGCCTTTTGGCCATGCCCATTCGCGTATCTCCACACAGAAGGCGGCACAGCTGAGAATCCGAGACAAGACGAGATATCTTTGTGGCGACAAGCAGCTAGCGCGCTTTCCATACAGTATATATAATATATATAAATATTATACACACAGATATATAATTATTTGTTTTATTTTTATTTTTAAACAAAAGCACACCCTGTGTTCTCAACATGGAGGCAAGCCCCACATCCGAGTTCAGTGTGTTTGGACAAGTTGAAAACACACAAAGGTGGAAGACTGCTCGAAACACAAAACACCTGTTTTGTTCTGTATTCTCTTAAATCATGTGATATACTTTCAATAACAGAAAATAAAAACTTTTTATAGCTAGAACAAGTTTGTGTATGTTTACATAAAGCGCTATTAACATCTTTAACCTTTATGTTTTACAAGTGTTCCTTGATAAATTTTTCCAAGGTACGACTGGTCATCCCAACGTAAAAACTGGGAGAACCCGAACATATAGCAATGTATACTAATCCTGCTGTCTTACAGCTGTATCTTTCTTTTAGATAAATTACCTTATCAGGGAAACAAACATGCCTATCTCTCTTTATTGGTATTAACTAGGATACCTTTAAAACTCTTTTTTGATAAATGAACCTAGGTTCATCTGTAAATCAACTGACATATCAAAGAAAACTTATACATACATCTGCTTCTGTTAAAATAGGTATAAAACTTGTTGCTCTTTTTTCATAAATTTCTGTGATTTTATTCTGAAGAAGTCTTGTTGACGAAAATGTAATAAAAGTGTTTGATGCTATTTGGTGCATTTCCTTATTGGTTTCAAGAGGTCTGTGAAGTATCCAGTAGTCATGGTGGTGTTTTGTGTTTGGACAAGTGATGCTTTGGTTGACAGGCAGAAGTGCAGGGTTGTTTCTCGGTTGGCTGTTTGCTTTGCTGAAACAGGGAAGTGGGATGTTTTCTAGGGGCCTGTGTGTTTGTTTATGTGAATGTGTGGGATGGGGAGAGACAGGGTTAGGGGTTTAGGTGCACACACGCATCAAAGGTGCAAAGGGGGCCTTTGCCCACCTTGAATGCATACCTAACTAACCCTGCCCTGTCCATAATCATAACACAATTCAGACACATTTGAGCTGAATGTGGTTGGGTCACGTGTAGTGCATCGGAAAAGGAATATGTTTCCTTTTTCAATGTACTTAGTATCGCTTTGTGTTTTGTGCAATATGAAGAGTGGTCAACATATCCTCTCAACTGTCCAGATTTTGGCAGGATATCTAGAGTTTTGCCTTATAGTTTGATCTGGTCCTCATAACATTTGTGGTTTTCTAGATAATCACTCAAAATCAATGTCACTGAATAATCATAGACTTTTGATTTTCAGACTTCATATCCTTCAGCAAATGCATGCTGGCAAAAATCCAGTTATTGCAGCATCTTTCTAAGTTTATGAGAGCAATATTTAAAATCTGTCCATCTTTTTGGGCCTTTCTTCCTGAATTATTTTAGGCCTTGCCCAGATTTCTTGTCCCAAGAGCTTGAGAGATATCCATGGTACATGTGTTGGATGTTGATCAAATGATAGGTGTTAGACACTCTCTTGAACAGCAACTTCTTCATCAATGTATTCAGCTGATAAAGCAGATCAAGTACACTCACTGTAGAGTACATTTTACATCAAATGAAGGAAGGTATAATATTTCTTTTCACTGGTAAGTTGGCTGGAGAGGAAACAAGTGTCAGCGTTTGTGTGTTAAGGTTAGAGTACAGCTAAATAAGGGTATAGATTTTTTGGTGTGTGTGTGTGTGTGTGTGTGTGTGTGTGTGTGTGTGTGTGTGTGTCTGTGTGTGTGTGTGTGTGTTTGAATGTCTTGTGGAAAGGAGCTTTCATAATAGTAATGCTTGGTATAATGGTTAAGGTATTTACCTCCCAAATTCAAGATACAGGGTTTGATTGTGACCTCTGGTTATTGGCTAGGCTTGTAACAGTCGGCAGACTGACAGCCTAGTATTTACCTGTAAGGTCTTTTGCTCAGGACTCGGAGAGACATGGAAATCACCAAAGTGTGAGATACAGACATTTTATCAAAAAGGAAGAAATAAAGTCTGTTATTTAAATTCAGTTTAAATATTTCATTTGCACTTAATGACCTGTGCAGTGATACATTTTTGTAGTTTTATGCTTGTTTTCTATGTTTTAGCCAAAAAATGTTATGTTTCCCTTTTCTTAATTTGTTCTGGTACTTGAGTCTTGTATCTTCATTTGCACTTGTGAGAAGATTGTGTATTACTGCAAGGGTTTAGCATTATTTATACATTATACCGCGTTTCTGTTTCCATAAGTAGAATTACATGTAAAAGGTAGATTTTTATATTTTAAACCCAGTCCAGGGGTCTCATACTTGTAGCTTCATTCACAGTTATGGCAAGATTGTGATCTATTGCCAGATTTGAGCCTCATTTAGTAATTTATTACAGAGTTACTGGTAAATTTCTGCATAGTCTGGTGCCTCAGTCTGTGGTGAGATTGCAGCAGTTTCAGTATTGTGAATTCTGACTAGGATTAGTGCTTTAGTACTTTTTTTACAATTGTATATATCTGTTTAAAGTTGCATTCCAGTATGGTGCCTTAGTCTGTGGTGGGATTGCAGTAGTGGCAGCATTGCGAATTCTGCTCCATAATATGTACATCAGTACTTTCATAGCTGCATATACTTGCTGAAAGTTGCATTCCAGCACATTTTTTTTTACCTTGCTACTGTTTTCCCCTGTTACTTCAGTCTGTCCCAGATATGATTGAGACATTAAACTAAGAATCTCTGAGATTTTATCCACAGGACTTAAGCTCCTACATTGGCTTTATTTGAATGGATCACTGGCTAGCAAGCCTGCTAAATGTAGAACAGAGTTACATCTACCCAGCATCTTTCGTTCAAGACTCTGAGAGGTGCGGAAAGCCCCAATGTTTGGGATACAAACCTTTTTTTTTTTTTTACCAAAAGGGAAGAAAAAAAGCTTTTATTTAAAGTCTGCTTAAATATTTCAAGTTGCACTTATAGTGACCTGTGTAGTGATACTTTTTAGTACATCTCTGCTTTTTGTCCATGGTTTAGCCAAAAACGTACTTGTTTAACTTTTTACTTTGTTCTATGACCTTTGCAGTTGTAGGGTGATTGTATATTACTACAATATTTTTACATTATTTATACATTATACTGCACATCTATTTCCATAAGAGGAATTGCAAGTAAAAGGATGTTGTAATAACCCACCACTGGATCAGTAATCAAGGAGCCTCAATCCTCACCACTGGCAATAGTGGGGGACATACACGAGATGATAACAAATACACACACAGTATTTTCAGATGCAGCTCTCTGCATCAACCACAATTTCCTCTTAAGAGCACACAAAGCCCATAGTCAGATTCTCAATAAGACTCCCCACTGGCACAACCATAGGGAGGATAACAAGTACACACACAGTATTTCCAGATGCAGCTGTCTGCATCAACTGCAATTTCCCTTAAGAGCACACAGAGACCACATTCACTCTGGGGCTGGTATCTCCCTCCTTTTCGAGATTGTCAGTAAGACTCCCCACTGTCACAGCCATAGGGTTGAGATCTCAGCTGAGTGACCAAGCCAAGACCTACCAGCACCCTCTCTGTTCAACCAGTGCTTTGTGTCCCTGCCCAAGTAGCTGACACACACACACACACACACACACACACACACACACACACACACACACACACACACACACACACACACACACACACACACACACACACCTGGGAGAGGTTGGCACAGGTTTACTAGCTATGCCCCCTTCTGCCCAGACTATAGTTACCACTGCCACCAGTCAAGTTCTTATCAGCTACTTTAAGCCCCTTAACAAAGGGTATCCAATCTTACTGTGTAATATTAATATTAATATTAATACAAATGGTAGTTTGACCAAGAGCAAGGCTATTAGGAGTAGCCCACACACTGTCACCAAATAAATATGCAAGTACTCTCACAACTTAGATATCTCTACACAGATCAGACACAACAAAAGGTTTAAATATACTTAATAACAAACAATAAAAGAGCAAGAAAATACTCGGTATATGTTCACAGTGACAACAGAGTTAAAAAAACAGGATATTTAAAGCAACTTTGCAGCACAGTCTCAAATAAATAAATAAAAATATCTGAACTAAGCTTAACTATAATCCTGGCTGTATCTAAGAGAGTTACTATTCTCTAGTACACTTACTTAATTCGAGCAAGGCAGATATATGGTGAATGATTTTTGTCATGTCCAAGACAGAATAAATAATGCTCTGTCTCTCTAAGAGAGTTCTCAAATTAATATCTCAAATATTACTGCTGGGATAGCTTGCAGAATGACATTATTTTTTGTCATCTGACTCTATCCCAGGTGAACCCCCCACTGCTAGAAACAGACAGTATTTAGCATCTTCCTGTGAAAAATACATATACCTCAGATCTTTGGCAGTTGCTGGAAGTCATAAAACAATTAAATTCCTCCACATTTCAAGACTAGTAATTATTTCACCCTAAAGACAATACAGAAAGCCTCTCAGCACAGACTGTGTCTCTAGTGCACTGAAAACTGAAAGATACCATGTTTTTATTGTGTAGCCATAAAGTAATTAATTTCAGCTATTCGTCTGAAGTTAACCTCCCGTGTTCCAGTTTCCACTGTTAAAATACATGCATTTGAACAGTTACAATAGTGCATGTACATTTCCGTTCTGTGTAGGGCACACTGTGGTTACATTTCAAACAGCAGTTTGCAAAAACATTTCAACACACACGTTTGTACCAGCAGGTTGATATACACATAGCATACAGTTCTAATACATTTATAACACAAGCATCTTGTATAAATCATGCTGATATTCACAAATGACATATAATTATTTACAAAATTCCAGATAGCTGTGCTGGCAGTATCCCCCCATTTGTCACAGATGCTGTTTGCATTTTGAACCTGGTCTGGTAGCTCAGTTTTATAGCTTCATTCACAGTTGTGACAGGACTATGATCTACTGCCAGATTTAAGCCTCATTTAGTCATTTATTATGGTGTTACTGGTAAATTTCTGCATAATCTTCCACCTTAGTATGTCGTGTGGTTGCAACAGTGGGAAGTGTTGTGAATTCTGCTCCAGGATTTGTGCTTCAGTACTTTTATAGAGGCATATACTTAATTAGGATCCAGTAGTTTGGTGCCTTAATCTGTGGTGGAATTGCAGTAGTGACAGTATTGTGAATCCTGCTTCAAGAATTGTACTTCAGTACCTTTTATAGCTGTATATACCTGCTTAAAGTTGCATTCCAGGGCCTTTCTGTTTACCTTGCTACTGTTTCCCCCCAGTTCTTTGAGTCTGCCCCAGCCCACACTAAGACATTCAGCTAAAGGTTTCTGAAATTCTAATCATAGGACTAGACCTCCAGTTTTAATTTTTTCTCAATACCCCCAGTCTTCTCTTGTGGTTTTAAAATAGTGCATCTCTGGCTTCCTCCCCTTATGGTAATCTGACTTTTCAAAGTCCCTGTCTCTCCTCTTTCATACTATTATTTGTTGTGCAATTTATTTTAGTACTTTCCCACCCATTGCTTTCTATATATTCTTAATACTTAGTGCCCACCTAGCAAACCAGTATTACATTTGAGTAAACCTTTCTCACAGCAAATTGTCTCCTGCTCATTTTCCTAGAGCTCCTATCTGCTTGATACCTTCAACCACACTCAGAGGTGATCCTGAGTTAATCCTGCTCCATCCTTGGCAGATGGGGATTTGTTTATTTTTTTGCCCTTCAATTAACTGTTTATAATGCTACTACTTTATTTTTGCTTTATTTGCTGATTTTTCCTTTAAATAATTCTAAGGTCCCCTGCACTTGAAATTGTCTAATCAAGGTCATTTGTTTAAACTGTTTTGCTGTAGCATTACACTTGCAGGCAATATTTTTTGGTGTTTTTACATGAAGAGGTTAGTGGTGCCATGCCCAGACCCAAATGCTCAGAAAGTAAATTTTATCTTTAAAACTACTCTTAGAACTGAAACCTGTAACTTTGTGTGGCTAAAACAAAGCCTTTGTGCGGGGACAAACGTAGAAAAACTAGTTTGAACATTAAAGTGCACTAAGATCAAATCTTAGAACAATCTATCCTAGTCTAGTTCCAAACCCCAGACAGGACACTTCTGTATAACCCAGTCCATGACCTACTGCAGCTCACCCCAATAGAGGTCCAAAAAACATGGACATGCAATTTCCAAATGTCTCCATGGCCAGCTTGGTAGGTATGGGCATCCTAAGACAATACAGCAATTGTGTCATATTCACAAATAACCATTTAATCCTGAAAGAAAGAAACAAACACAGTATGTGAGAGATGCACATACACAATTTCACTGGAGGCAAAAACTTTGCATACAAGCAAGGTTGTCAAGAACACACACACTGCATCCACAACATACAGTGTCCACCACACATATAGATCAAGTTATGCTGAGGCACAAAAAACAATCTTTTCAAACCTCAAAGACCTCAAACAGCAACACCTATCCTAATCAATCTCTAAAGCACTCACCAAAAGCAACACTAACCATGCATATGCCTACACCCAGTTGAACCCCAACAGCAAAGCCCATAAGGCAAGCAAATATGTTATGCAGGACTCTTGTCATAGGGCACTGCATTGTACAACACACAAATGCCTCACTCACCAGACTGAAATAGGAGAAGATAGTTACTTATCTGGAGACAGTATCCACCAAGTTATGGGTTCCTATTAGAATGACGAAAACGCATTTTGTCAGATGCGTTTTCGTCAACACATGTAGAACGAACAGGCAAAACAGTGAATTCTTTCCCTGGGAAAGAAGTTGTTTGACCGCTTTGTTGCTTTGCCATGTTCTGCAGTGTAGTGTGGTCCCTTGTCCGGTATAGCTCCCGTGCGTGAATGTGCAACAGTTACTGACCTTAGGGTCAGCGTGCGGGTTAAGGTAAGTGCATATGTATGAAAGTGTTTACTGTTTTTATTTTGCATTAGATGTATGGTTGAGTTATATGTGTATGTGTTTTCATCTGTTTACTTTTGTTTTGGGGGGTAGAATTAGGGTTAAGGTAAGTGTGTATGTGTTTGGAACTGTTTATGTAAATGTGCGAGAGTTACTGACCTTAGGTTAAAAGGTAAGTGCATATGTTTTAAAATGTTTCCTGTTTTTTTTTTTCGTTAGATGTATGGTTGGGTTACATGCATATGTGTATTTAGTTGTTTACTGTTTTTTTGGGGGTATAATTAGGGTTAGGGTATGTGTGTATGTGTTTGGAAGTGTATAATGTTTTTTTTTTTCTGGGGTTAGAACAGCGATTTCTTTCCCTAGGAAAGAAATCGCTGTTCTTTGGTTTCGAAATTTTCAGCTTTTGCTGAAAATGTGTCGATGAAACATCGTTCGCTGTTTTCGGCATTCAATGTTTCAGTATAGACCCCAAGTTATAAATGCACTCAAGAAACTACACCACAGGTACCAGTATGATTCTATCATAGTCCATGCGATCACTAATGACCTGAGGCCTACTTCCCTGAACTATAAGAAGAGAGACATTGCTGATTTCACTGAATATGTGTCACAATCAAGTATGTGCCTTGCACTGAACAGCATTCTACCTTCACCAAGGATGATGCCACAGAAAAAAATGAAAGATGATTGACTTCAATAATTTGCTTAATTTCTGGTATCTTTCCATTGGGGATTCAATATTTATCAGCATGGAAGGAAATTGTTAACAATCCATGTTGCTTTGCAAAGGATGGCCTGCACCTGTTTTTCCTAGCCTTCCAAATATTGGCTATAATTTTATCCACCCCTGTACAGCCTTGTTTAGTGAATGCCAAATAACAAACCTACCGACATAGCAAATAAAACCAAAAGAAACGTAAAGGGGTTGCTTCTCAATACTAGGAGCCTAAACAAGAAACTCCTCACCCTACAAGTTCTTCTCACTCTGGACAATATAGACATCTGTGCCCTTATGGAGGCATGGTTTAAATCCACAGAAAATACTCTAGCAGTGCAAGACTTCAGGACCTTCCACACATTTAGACTATCAGCTGCACAAAACATGGACAATAGGTTAGAGGAGTCTCAATCTATGTTAGTAACAAGCATAATTATAGGTTGGTTAAACAGGACAATATCCTATGAATTGTTCACAAAGACCCTGTACAACCATGTAAATGGCTGCACAGAGGCTGCCGTACCTGCTAGAAGTAAGACCAAAATAAACTCAAAAAACAAACAATACTGGTGGAATCCTAACCTTAATAGCATAAATAACAAAAAGAAAAAAAGTCATGGCGTACATCAAGAAGAGCAATTACCAAACTAAACAGGAAACTAAAAGGACTAATTAAGGCCAAAAAAGCCAGTTACAAGGTCAAGATAGCCTTACAGGCTAATGACAACCACAAGGCTTTCTACAGCTTTGTCTAAAATCTCAAAGCCAGCACACTTTAGTGTGCCAAACTGGTGGACAGTGGTGCCACCTTCACTGAGTAGAGTGGCATAGCAAATTTGCTGGCTAACAAATTCAGCTCAAATTTCAACTCCCAGTCCCCCCTCCCTCCCCTTATGAAATACCTACTAACATAACACCCCCCCAACTATTAACAGGGAGCAGGTCCTGGCAGTTATCCCTAAGGCCAAAAACACAACCTCAATGTGCGCTGACAATATCCGGGATGCCTCCTAAATAGCTTGGAATATAACCTGTCAGGACCACTCAAGTCCCTTTTCAACAGGCTTTGTACCATTAGAATGAAAAACTGCAATAGTTATCCCACTTCACAAGGCTGGACCATCAGCTTACAACTGATACTACAGAACTATTAGTCTGACTAGTATAATATGCAAAGCCATGGAACAAATTATCATGGAAATGATCAACAAAAACATAGGCAATGTTCAGACACTGACCCAACCCAGTTTGGCTTTGCTAAGGGAATGTCATGCCTACTAAACCTGGTAGACCTCTTTGAGAAGGTCACTAAGGCAATGCATGACGGGAAAACCATACATACCACCTACCTGGACCTGGTTAAGGCATTCAATACAATACCCCACTCAGGTATAGTTGACAGACTCACCAAACTGGGCATAAACCCCTGCATAACTTGCTGGATTTCCAGCTGGATCACAGACAGGAACCAGGAAGTCAGGATTGGTGAGACCACCTCCACTAAGAGACCAGTCACAAGTGGGACACCACAGGGCTCCATGTTGCAACCACTCCTATTTGGCATATATTTCCCAGAGGTAAAGGCTAAGAGCAAGGGCCATTGGCTAACAAGTTTGCAGATGACTGCAAATTGGGAGCTATCATAAATTCCCCGTATAACACTAACATCTTACAAGAGGGTCTAACATAGACAAATGACTAGTGGCAAAGTCACCGAATAAAACTCAATGCTCAAAAATGCAATAAAGTGCCTTTTGGGAAAATTATTTCATTGATAAGACACTCTTAAGAGCTGACCTGGTAGTCAGTGATCTGGTAACATATGCAGACAGTAATCTGACCTTTGACCTCAATGTGGTCAAGGTAGCAAGAAAAGTATTCTATGTCACCCAACCTATAAGTAAAGGCATGGCATCCAAGTCCAGGGAAGCCATAGTGCCACTTTATTCAGACCTTATCAGACCCACCATTGTGTATAATTCCCCCTTCAGCATGTACCTAACCAGTCATATGCAACAGTTGGACTGCCCACAAAGATTCCTTACAAGGTGAATCCAGGGTTTAAACACATTGTTTTATACATATCTCCTTAAAGTCCTATCTCTATACTCAAGTCTTTTACAGGTTACTGAGAGGCAATCTATGCTTGGTATACAAGGCATCCTTGACTACATCTCTGGTGGATCTTTTGTTCATCTGCAAAATGAACAGCATCAGAACAACTATATCATTTACATTTTGCTTCTGACATGAATAAGATATGTTGGCCAGACAGATATGAGTCTCAGAAGATCCCCATGGTCTGTAACAGGAACCCCATCAATGTGAAGCAGACTCCATCCCTAACCATATTTAAGTGTAACCTTGCTCAATAGATAGGAAATCAGAAATTCGCCTTGGGTTTGGCCCTCAAGTCTCTGATAGACATAGGCAGAAAAGAATGCCCAAACTAACATACTTCTCATGTAACCTCTAGAATTTTCCTAACTAATGTATCCTCTCCTAATAAACACCCATGATACATTGGGACACAACTGGGCTGGGTTGCCCATGTAGGCTTATTAAGGCCGTGGTACTCGTTTGCCTAGGATATACCTATAGTATTAGTGGTAAGGTTAGGTTTAGCATGAACAGTGTCACTATTTAGATAA
This sequence comes from Protopterus annectens, assembly GCF_019279795.1. Taxonomy (NCBI): domain Eukaryota; kingdom Metazoa; phylum Chordata; order Ceratodontiformes; family Protopteridae; genus Protopterus; species Protopterus annectens. The sequence goes on from NC_056743.1 coordinate 1,056,669,644, forward strand.
ATGTGGTCTGAAGTGAATATTAGTGATGTGGTTAATTGATGGAAAGAAGAGACTATTTATTTTCCTTTTTCAATTGCTACGTGTTTATTTTTTACTGGTTAGTTTATCTGACATATTGATATCAATGTTTTGTGTTGAAGTATGTAACTTCTGCATTTTCTCCTATAATCAGATATATTTTAAGAGGAACATTTTCTACTTTTCTGGTCACCAGTGTCACTGATAAGACCTCACATAGAGTCAATATAGGGAAAAGAAAACCAAGATACCAAACAGGGCACAAAAGAAGTGCACTAGTTGACAAAAAGTGATAGATGCAAAGTCAAACAAGGATGTGCTGGAAAGTCTTGGAATGTTATTCAGAGGGAATTGTAGGGGAAAGAAAGCATATTACTTTGGTCCTCAAAATCATTAACATAAAATTAAGAAGAAATCAAACTGAAGAGGAAGGATGTGGTGGCTATATGAGGTCACAGGTCCCAAAATGAAGGGCCAGGAATCAGCTTAGATGTTAAAGAACATTAGAAAATATTAGTTCACTGAGAAGGTGATGAACAGATTATGGAATGGATTATCATAATATAGAAAAGAGAACCTGAACTTTTTACAGAGCACAAGAGAAGTGAAAAATGGGCATGGGGAAGACAAAATGTGGTAGCTCCAGGCTGCTAGTTACAATCCTCATGAATGCTGGACAGGCTGTTGTACTTTTACTGCATTTAATATCTATATGCTTAAAGTATTACCTTAGCAATTTCTTTACAGAACGTCTGTTTTCTCATTTTCACTTCTCAAATGGTAACCCAATAAATAATCAGACTAATTCTGGTATTTAATTACTAATGGACTGTTTATATTTATCAAAACATCTTGTACTGTGGAGAGCTGCTTAACATGAAATCTGATAACCACTTTACAGAGGAAGAAGATTTGACAGTAAATGCGATAAAAATCTGAAGATTTGTTGTACTAAACCATCATTTTGTCAAAACACCATAAACTGATTATGTTTTATACTGAATCCAGGAGTAAGGTGTAGTGTAAGGCAGGAAGTTATAAGGAGTCTGCCTACCTGCTACTTCAGACATCGAACATGCAGGCATTTCAATGGCGAACTTAATGCTCACAGAAACACTTATGCATTGTGGGCAATAATGGGCAGAGATTGTGTCTCTGCTGTCTTCCTCTGCACTGTTCTTGTCTCCTTTTGTGGTTCCTGTTCTTCCTGTTTATCTGTGAATACTGGCCAAAAGCTACTTGCTTCAAAAATTTGCAAGTTTTGTTATAATTGCTTTCCCCTAGGCCACTATTGAGATCTGTAATTTTATTCCAGTGACAATACTGTACAACATAGTTACCAGCTTTGGAACAATGCTATGCAAACTTCTCTGGCTGATTGAGAAACCTACAAGCTCCTTCCAGTAATTGACTGGTTCAATCCCTGGCGAAATCCTAACTCTGGTTTGTTATGTGGTTATTCCTAAAGTCAGACATTATTCCACAGCTGAACTGATAGCACAAGGCTGAATAGCAAAAATAGGTTAAAGCATGTAATTGAAACAGTACTTTGCCAAATAATGTAATCTTGCCAAAATAACTTAACAACATGAAAAGATGGTGCTAAAATAAAGGGATGCAAAGTGCAACAACTGCCCATGTGAATGATCAATGCACAATTATTCGTAAAGCCCTTTCTTGCTGACAATAGATTGTGAACATATTTTCCCTAAAAGCAGCCAACAAACATTAAACTAAATATTTTTATGGGGAGCATGCCCCTTTGCAACCCCAAATATCCTAACTTCTATTTGTTACCTTCATGGTTAGAGACATTCCACAATAAAGCTCACAGAGGCCTCACATATAAACCGTTTTAACTAACGTTTGATCTGCCTGAAAGGTGATTTTGACTAGTAAATTTAAATCAGATAGAACCCGATCATCTGATCTATGGTCACCTGCATGAAACTGGACACCATGTATGCTGTCTATACAAAACAATAGTGCAGTCAGAATTGATTGAACCAAAAAGATAACCAAAAGATGTCAGGCACATTGGAACTTACCGACTTGTATAACTTTGCTCATTATCCTTTCTTGTAGGTAAAAAGATGTGTACCCCCACTACAGATGTGCACCCTAACTACAGATGTGTACCCTAACTACAGATGTGTACCCCCACTACTTCTTCAATCAATAGTATACCACCAGTGTGCCTACCCATGTCAATTTTCCAAACCACGACTATCTCAAAGCAAGCACTGGGGTCCACTCCCCTGGAACAATCCCCCCAAACCATATTTCCAAAAATATTGAACTGGTAGCCTGAAGCTACTAATAAATTACATCGTGTACCTCTGTACTAGACCTATCAAGTTCAGTCTTCACTAAAAACCCTGCACTGCAAAGTTCTTAAAAACATAACTTTAAGGAGAACTGTTAATAAACCAAAAGCAATGAAGGTAATGACATTAAAAAGTGTTGTAGATAAAAACATGAAAAATAAATGTAAAAAAGCAATAGAAATTGAAATTTAAGTCTGTCAGCTCTCTTTTTCAATTTACTCATAATAGAAACACTTTTGTTGATTCCCGGTGGATATGTAGAATCCAACCTTAACTGCCATAGCATCTCATGGTATAAAAGTAAATTCTTCCAATGATTGTAGTATTCTGCGGCTTTTATCTGCTCAAGAACAAAGAACATGAACCTACTCAAGTTAAGGAATGTTTGGCCAGTGCACTTTTGTTATCTGCATGTTGGATACTGTACAAATGTTGGAAAATCCACTTATTAAGGGCATTAATAGTCTTGCAAACATAGAAAGCTTGTCATTTTTTGCAGAAGGCCAGGTACATAATTCGTTCAGAAAGGCAGTTAAATCTACAGCCTTTTGCACCTCATTTTATTTTGTTCAATTAATTGGCTACACACTGGAACCATGGATGATGACACCCATCAGAAACGCACACACACCCATGGAAGAACACCATAATGAGGCACACGCACAAACTAGGAACATCATAGAGCATGTGTCTGGGTTGCTGAAGTCACGGTTCCGGTGCCTCGATATATCTGGTGGAGCCCTGCAGTACTCTCCAGCCACATGTGCACATATGTTCACAGTATGTGCCATGCTGCACAATATGATTCTGCAGAAGCAGCTGCAGCAGGATCAGCATAGGGGAGGGGTACACAGCCTCCCACCAGTACCTAGGTCACCACAGCCACACTCACAGGAGAACTTGGAGGAGGAGTCCCTTGCTGATGTCCCTGTAGGCAGACTCGGGAATACCCAATACACCCTGGCATTGGCTAAGAGACAACACATAGCACATTCACTGACAACCTAGGGTCCCAGGGACTGACACCTTACTCCTACTCACATACATATATTAAAATAGCTGATGCCAGGCAACCCACACAACCTGTACCTATCCAGGTATTGTCTGTGTACTGCTTGCATCTCACAGAGTCAGCCCTGAACTATAGTTCTGTCAACTGCTGCATTCTCAAGGTCATTCTCTAACCTACACACTAATTGTAAGGATTACTATAATAAGGTATCATATGTATAGATCTGCTGTTGTTATGCAAGGAAATATAGTGGGCTATTTGGTCAGAGTTAACATCCACATGGGACAACTGATACCCAGTCCAATAGTATGTGCTCCTTAATTTTCACTAGGCCTCATGGTGGGAATATTCATGACATCAGGCAAGGGAGATGTTAAACAGTGGGCACACATGATATTTGGACTACTGTCTACCCAAGGTGATCATGTGCTGTTGTTCCCCCACCCCCAACACAGCAGTGTACCCATATAACTGCTTTAACAGAAAATCACCTATGGTAGATCAGTGGTCAAGGCAATTCCAGGGCTGTAACATAGATATCACTCACACATTGTATGTATCTCTACATGCAGGATAACAGTGTACATATGTATGCTGTTGATTATGTGATGGATGATCCTTCTCTGTGTAGTGAATTGTGTGGCTCAGTGGACTAGGGAAGGTAGCATGGGTGATGGTTGTGATGATTCTAATCTGGAATTACTCACATCTTTGGTATGTGTGGTAGTAGTATGTTGGTGTTTTCACAGAATGACATACCTCCCAACCTCTTATTGCAAGAAATCTGGGCAAAGCCAGAAAGATTAGGGGGACAAAGGCTAAAACATAGTGACAGAGTTTAAGTACTGGTCACATAAATCTTGCTGAAAGTAAAGGTGTTGCAGTAGTACATATATTCCAATGGATATAAAGTCTGACACACAATTGTTTTTCTGTAGCAGAATGTATTGATGTCAGCATTCAATAAAGCACCAGAAGACCACAAATGTGTCAGGAACAGACAAAACATATGAGGCAAAACTTTGGACATTCTGCGAAAATCAGGACAGTTGAGAAGTATGCAGACTGGCAGTCTGTTGTTGGTGTAACACTACCAGCCTCAGTCGCATATTTAGTACAGCAGACAGCTGGGGAATGCTGTGGACATTTTGAGTGAAATGCAGTACTGCAGAAACAGGGGCAGATGTTAATATCTGTATCATACAAAATCCCGGATTGGAATACTAGTAGGTGTGACCTGGAGTTACATTATAAGTACTGACAGTCCCACTGGGCATGCCTGTACACTTAGTAAAAATGACTGAGAAACCATTGCTCTACACCAGTAGTCAGTTCCTCCTTGGTTAGATCAGACCACAAACTAATCACCATGGAAATCCACATCTTACCCCCCCCCCCCACAAAGGTATCCACCATGAAAAACTTCTACAAAGCTAACTTTGGACTCCTAAAAACAGAGGTGGCTAACTTCACAGTAGCCATGCCAATGGAAAATAGATGCATGACTGCCAAATCATACACCAATGCACTGTACAAACACGTACATAAATGCATGGAACTAGCCATACCCAACAAAACCAAGACACTCTCCTCCAAAAAAAGGAAGCCACTCTGGTGGTCTCCTGCCATTAATAAAATCTACAACAGAAGGAAGAAACTGTTGCTGGAAAAAGGTGAAGTCCCAGGACTGGATAAATTCCATTATTAGCCTCAACAAAAGTTGAGATCCCTCATCAAAACCCCCAAAGCCAGCTATGAAGGCAGAATTGCGGCAGACACTAAAAACAACCACAAAGCCTTCATTAGTTATATCAAGAATCTCCATGGCAATACCCAGATTTGCTCTGAGTTACTGCACAATGGTACCTCCTATACTGAGCCAACAGATATTGCCAACATATGGGCCAACCAATTCAGTGTCAACTTTACCCCCCCCCAAAGGACCAGTCTGAATACTGGAAGAATGCCAGGCACCCTGCATTACTGCAGCACAGGTTAAAGCTGCATTGTCTAAGGCCAAGAATATAACTTCCATGGAACCCAGAAACATCCCTGGCTGTTTTCTACATGGATTACAAAGTGAACTGGCACCACATCTGTGTGCTCTGTTCACTCACAGCCTCACCTCAGGCTTTGTCCCTACTGAATGGTGCACTGCTACAGTCATCCCTCTCCATAAAGGAGGAGTGACTACAGACCCTGGAAATTATTGCCTCATTAGCCTGACAAGTCTGATATGTAAGGCTATGGAGCACATCATCATGAACCTAATTAACAAGGATATAGGGAATCTCCAAACTCTGCATGCCACGCAATTTGGTTTTGTCAAAGGTAGATCATGTCTGCTCAACCTGGTTGACTTCTTTGAGAGCGGTGGGTGAAGGCAAGGCAGTTCATACAGACTACCTCAATCTGGCCAAGGCTTTTGATACCACTCCTCACTCAGGAATTATTCATAAGCTCACCAAACTAGGCATCAATCCCTATATCCTTAGGTGGGTTGCAAATTGGCTCACAGATAGAACACACAATGTGAAAGTCGCGGACTCCAAGTCAGACTGCCAACCAGTCATGAGTGGAGTCCCACAGGGATCGGTCCTGGGTCCTCTCCTGTTTGGCATCTACTTCTCAGAAGTCCAGGCCAACATGGAGGGACTCTGGCTGACCAACTTCGCAGACAACTGCAAGCTGGAAGTCATTATTAAGTCCCCAGGTGATGCAGACATCCAACAAAAAGGCCTCACTGAGACCAATGAGTGGTGTTGAAACCATGGCCTTAAGCTTAATGCCAAAAAATGTGTTATCATCCCCTTTGGGAAAAACTCAGTTCCCACTAATTACCACATTGATGGGAGCCCACTGAACACTGAAGGCATTATAAGAGACCTGGGGACACAGGTTGACAGCAATCTCTCCTTCCACCACCACATTGTCACTGTGGTCAGAAAGTCCTTCTATGTGGCACATCTCATTACCAAGGGTTTTGAATCCAGGAAGAAAGAAGTCATTGTCTCCCTCTACTCTTCCCTCATTAGGCCAATCATGGAGTACAATGCCCCATTTGGAATGTACCTCACTTGACACCTGCAACAGCTGGAGAGGCCACAAAAGTACCTCACAAAAAGGATCCTAGACCTTAAACACATGTCATACATGGACAGACTCAAAAAACTCTAGCTATTCTCTATCTCATATCATCTACTAAGAGTCGATCTCTGCTTGACTTACAAAGCCACGTCTGACCCAGCTGTGTTAGAAATGCTACATCTAAAGAAATCCCAATCCCTCCACACCACACGCTCCAGAGACCTCAATCTCATTACCGCAATCAAAAGAACATGCTGGAGGGACAGGTTCATAACCCAGAGACTACCCATGCTCTGGAATAGACTTTCCATACATGTCAAGTATAGCACGTCACTAGCTCTCTTCAAGAGAAATCTTGATGACTGGATGGGAAATAGAAAGTTCACCCCGGGGTTCACTCCAGTGGCTCCAGTTGATAGAGGCACTGGGAACTAATGACAGGCAGCGCAATGCTAGGGCACTTCTATGGGCTAGGCTTGTAAAGGCCCCAGGGCCAATAGACTAGTACACATCTATGAACCTATGAGCGTAATTCTGTTGGCCATTCAGTGAAATGACCTAATATGTATATATAAGTATACATATCTATCTGTCAGTTTCTCTCTCTCACATGCATAGTATATCTATCACTATATAGTGCCAAATAGATATACAATATATAGCTATATATATTAAAATGATACATAGACTCCCCCCATTTATCTATATATCATACTCATACACAGCTACATTTATATATACATCCCTGTTATATATAGAAATATGTGTGTGGATTTCTGCATTGTCTGGCATACCTTAATAATGGTGAGTAAACTGCACTATCACACAGCCATAATGTTGCACAAAGTATCCAAACTAAGGGTGCAATAGTACATAATCCACTTACCTACAGAACCCGATGCCTGTTGGATGTCACCACGTAGACAGACACAGGTGAGCAGGTGGTGTAATGTGTGATGGTGTAAATGCACATATGGATTGGGCACGTTGTCCTTGCCCACATTTTTGCCTATATAACAGCAAACAGCGACATATGGCCATATAGGTAACTGTACACACATAGCTAGGATAACTTCAGTTATCTCACTGTTAGGATACTAGATGCAGATAACAGTATGAACCAATATCAGTTTGCAAGCCACAGATATTGTTCATCACAAGCCTAGTTATTGTAATGAACAAGTACTGTGCCTGCAATCACATATACTACAGAATTAGTCTGTGGTGCATGCAATAAGTACTGTGATCTATAGTGTATAAGCTTAGATAGGTAAGGGTTCTAATCTCACTGCAGCCCACTTTATGTGTGTGTTTATATACCCCTGAAAAACAATGGACATGCCCTCATGGGCTATCCACCTGCAATGGCTGTGCATTTTTTGGGCCTATAATTTGCTGCTAGGTTTCACACTGCCCTATTCTATAAGGCCTGATGATGTCAGCCACCTTAAGACTACCAGCTGACAGTGTAATAGCAAATCTTAAGCCATGGCACTAGCGATAAGTAGTGTGATCTATAGTGTATAAGCCTAGATAGGTAGGGGTTCTAATCTTACTTTGCCGAATATGGTGCTTGTGTATATCCATATGAGATATGTATATCTACAGACAGCCAACTTGCAGTATGTGTGTGCCTTGGTGTGTCCTGTATGCAGTGAGTAGAAATTGTGCTAGACTGAATGTGGCCACATTTGTGTGTGAGGCTGTTACAGTAGTATACATCATGTTATAGAGCCATATGACATGTGAACTTAATAGCATAATGGCCATATAGCCCTCACAATCACAGAAATATGTATACCCCTCAGTACAGGACCAGCACATATTGCCCCAGTCCAAGAGGGACTCAGGCAGATGCCATGTGTTGAGATGACAGCCGCCCAGCCAATCAAACATATAGTATGTACTGAGGTGCATTGAGGTGCTCTGTGTACCATTAGGCAGGATCTGGGTGTGTTTATGTCTGCTAGACAAATGTCTCCCAAAAACATGTAGTACTAACGTCACATAGCAGGTTAATGTCCTTACAGTGAGTCATCCATCTACTATCCTCCCTGCAGAGAGGCAGCATATGCACTCCAGCAAAGCCACACCTTGCCCTGTAGCAAACCTTATCACAAATTATGAATGCATGAGTACGCTGACCGCTGCCATTGTCCTTGGAGACTGTTATACAGATATGAACCTATGAAGCCATGCATGTATACTACTGTTCCTTGCTGGCATCATATTTCTACTGTGCTGTCATGCCATGCTGTGCCCCTTCACTGCCACTATGTGTCCTTAGGTTGCCTCTCAAACTCCTGGAACAGAAACATACACAGGTCTGTGACATACCTGTCATTGTGTAACAGTAGTGCCAGTACAGCATCATACATCATAAAGTCCAAAAAAGTATGTTGTTTACTCATGACACATGCCAGCATACAGTGTATGTTGGTGACCACTACAAGTGGCATGGCAAAACAATACTGCATTACACAAGTACATGTCAAGCAATATAGCCCCCCTGTGGATCAGACACATAACTTCATTCCCCTGCATTGATAGGAAGGATGACAGGGATGTGGTACAGGTATCATCACTTGCACAGGGTGATGTATGTAGGTGTTGCAGGCCTTGGCTGGCCCAAATGGTTGACACCATGTGTGTGAGTTAGGAAGGGGAGTGGGTTAGATGGAGCATGGAGCAGTGTAGTGTGTGTCTGTAGGTGACCTGTATGTGGCAGTGGTGTGTGAGTGTGGGCGCCTACACAGTCAAGCTCAGTGCTAGCCCTACACATGTGTATGTTGGACAGCAGTGGATTGTACATGGTAGAGTTGACATTTCACCATCTCTGGCCCTGAACACAGGAACTGGCTCTGCCAGGAGTTGCACTTGCACCACCATGCCCAATGTCAGAAGCTATGCTAGTACTACCTGATGGTGACTGCTGTCTGCTGGGACCATGTCCCTCAAGGGACTGCCCAGCACTAAGTGTCCATGGCCTGCCACATTGTGGTGTAGACAGCACACTCCCTTCTAGCTGTGGAGGTACTGCCACTACAGGAGTGTAAGTGCCTATGGCCATGTGGACTATTAGCAGATGGTGTTGCTGACCTGCATCCATGGGTCCAACACCCAACTCCAGCCACACGTTCCAGCACAGACAATGTGCATTCCAAGACAGACACTGTCTTAGCCCACTGTCTGTCCACTCCATTAGGGAACTGATTCAGGTGTCCCCAAATGGTGGATGCAGTCACTGATGTCAGACTGTGCTGCACCCATAACCCTAAGCATACATCTGTTGTTCTGTTTACAACATGCCTGTGCCTCCATGACAGCCTGAAACATGGACTGAGTGGCCCATGATGTGACACCTGCAACAGGTGGTGGATGGACAGGAGCCCTCTTATAAGCACCCCTGTCTATCCACCTGTGTGGGACCTTGCCAGCTCTCTGGCTATGGCCAGTGTCTACACTGGCCTGTTCAATGGCTCCACCCTCTGACTTTCCTATATTTGAGGCCTGTGTGGACTGAGTATGTGTGGGCATACTGACTGTGTGCAGTGACAATGGGGGCAGAAGAGGGATGTCAACCTCTGGGACTGATTCAGCCCCTGACAACCCTACCTGTGCCTCACTGTGGCCACCCTCATCATCAGAGTCTGAAGGGGCACTGACATCCAGTTGTGTGGAGACTAGACCCCAACCCCCCAGTCACCGATGGAAACCAAGACAAAGGCAGTACATTACTACCTGCACTATTACGTATGGAAAATCCACAAAGAGTCATAATAATGAGGATCCATAACTGCATTACCACTCTCACATCTTCTAATCTCCTCTTTCATGCACAACAGACTTCCTCACACCAAAATACACATTTGACTCAAGGCCTTTATAACAAGCACATCAGGTAAATCACATGACACTTTGCCAGTACAATGTATCTTTTAGCTATGCAGTATGACACTATACCTGATAAAACAACACATACAGTAAAATCCAGTTTACCTATCTTAACAAATATATACAAAAACAAGTTTCATTGCCGAAGGTATGTACTATCAACCTTTCTTTATGTACAAGGCATGTTAGATTAATTGCCTCATGTACACCAGGAGGCTTATTCACTCTGAACTATAACTGCAAAAGTGTTTCTGCTTGTTCAGCTACACCCCTGTGATTATCCACTCTAGAAAACTTAGGTAACTGTTCCAGACTGGAACATACAAACATTCTACTCTGATTAACCACAACACTACCTGTACATAGGGAATTATCCTGGTCTTTACCCTCAGTAGCATATGTATGTTCCATAACTAAACAGTATCAAGCGTACCAGAAGCAGGACCACAGCTTTGGACAACTCCTGACAGACCTGCAAAAAGGTAAGGGTGAGGTAATGTCAGTACCATCGCATGTTGCAGTACAACAGGGTAATACCTGCATATAGCTGGCATGTACAGTAGCTACTGTGTTACTTGATGTATTGCTGACATTCTGCGTATGAGTGTGCAACTGAGATAATCCCCCCCCACAGCACATAGACCTGACACCCACATAAAGGTATGTAGAGCCTGCTAGAATGTTTGCTACAGTATTACAGTGATTATTGCTGACATTCTGAGTATGAGTGTACAACTGAGATAAACCCCCCCACAGCACATAGATCTGACACCCACATAAAGGTATGTATAACCTAATAGAATGTTTGCTACAGTATTGCAGTGGTGATCACAGTAAACTTACTTGCATGCTCCTCTGCTGTCAACACTGTGGCACCCACCTCAATGATGTATGATGTGATGGAAGCCTGGGAGCTGTCATGTGTCCCTAGTTTCACCAGGAATTCTTCAGTGGCCATGAATGGCTGCTTCATTACAGGCCTACCACTGGTGACAGCATGATCCCTGGCTACACCAGCTGCCCTTTGTCATGCAGCATTCACCATGTTTGTAGTGTAGTGTCCAACCTGCTCATATGTCCTGTCCTGGTGGCCAGTCTCATTCACATCCCAGACAAGGTCTGCCCACAATGCAGCCCGCTGTTCTCTGTTATGCCTCCCCATGGATAGGAGGATGTGATGATGATGCCGTAGGACTTGAAGTATTAGTTCATTCTCTGCATCTGAGAAGGGGCATGCCTTCTGTGATATATTAGTCCTGAAATGCACTGAAAGGGAAACACATTATAGGATCAAATACATGGATGTCCACTATGTACAGATACAGCAAGAACAAAATGTCCAGCACTATCCTCTGCCTGCTCACACATGCCATACCCAACAGTGTGACAACATACTATGTGTGTGTGTACAACCAAGATAGTATCATTACTGAGATAGTTCCCTGTGTGCCATGAAAGATTCTGCTGTATGATCATACACCCAACACTCCGGTCTACAGTGGTGTGTCCCCTAAGGCCAGCCACCCAATAATTTGTCATAAGACCAGTGTCAGGCAAATAGCAGTGTGTTATTATGACCACTATATTGCGACAGTCCAACAACACCAGTTTGCCACAATGACAAAAGACAATGCAACCCTGATATATTGTACATCCCTTATATGTGTAAGACAGCAGGATATGAATGACATGTCATTACCACAAGTCTAAGACAGGCTTACTGCTGTACTCCCTATTCCCCATACCGCTATCCGCTCATCTGCATCCTGTTATATACAAAAAACAGTTACATACCTGGTGGAGTGCAGAACTCCTCATTTGAAATGTGTTACTAGTACTATTTTGCAAAATAATGCTCAGTGTGAGGAAAGTCTCATACAGAATGTTTGCCCCTAGCCAGCTGCTTGTATTTTAACATTCTTCTCATTAGCAGGCAATTGCCTCTAAACCAATCTGTGACTCTGATATACTAATTGTAGCCAAAACAGCTGAGTTGCACTATCATTAGCCAATGACATACAACCACTGTGCAATATATAAAAGCCTTCATGTAGAACAGAGCCCCTTTCATAGCTATCGAGATGGACATTACTGTGGTTAGGAGACTACATCATTGCAGAACATAGGTCTGTAGCAGAAACTTTTACATAGAGCTGTGTGTACCACAAGCTGCAGCAGCTGCTGCAAGTAATAGACATAGGCAGTGAGTGTGAACACTTTGGAGGACAACAAGCTGTAGATAATCTGTGTCAGCTGTTTCAGCCTTGTTGTAGAGGCAGAGCCAGGGTGAGAGTACCCTTTACACTCCAATTACGGCATGTGTTTAAGTATGTTAGGCAATTGTGTCAATAACAGAGTACTAGGCGAAATATAGTAATGCCATACAGATATGTGATGTGTGTCCCCACCTACAGGCCTGTGACTTCCAGCAGTGAGAAGCAGTTATTTACTGTGCAATGCATTGTGTGGCTAATGAGTGCATGAGTCATTCATTAATTGCTGTCTTCACAATAATGTAATTGAAATGCAACACAACACTGGATTTGAACCCAGGACTGTGTGTGGCAAATGTACTGTATGCAAGGCATTTAACAGACTGAGCTAGCGAGTCACTGCTATAGTGGGTGTAATTGCAAGATAGATGTGCATACATACAGGCTGTGACATATATTTACTGCATCTATCAGTATGCGCATGGCTTTATATGGATGTCTTTCTGCACCAGAGTCCCAGTTGATTATGTATTTTGCCATGAATGCCTTAGCAGGTGACTTTCTACATGTTGCTGATAAAAGGGCACATTTACCTGCTGTCACAGGCCCCATTTACATCCATTATCATGTCTTTGGCTATGGAGTGGTATACTATTGCACCAGAGTCCAAGGTATACTCCCATTTATTCCATTACTTTGTATTCCAGTTAGAGCAGTGTGGTGTGGAGTGCAGCTCTAGTGAAACACGCCTAATGACTGTAATTGCCAATTACTATGTTTTGTTTAAACCACCTGTTTTAAGTAAGAGTTGTGTGGTGTGGCTGGTTAATGCAGCGCCCTGCAGGTGTGATGGGCTGGGGTTTGAAACATGGCAGAGGTGTTTATTTTATACATGTGTCTTACAATGTTAGAAATGCATATGGTCATTATAGCTCTGTTTAGCTGAGCTTAACAAAGCTGCACTATGCTGGTATGTCGTGCAGCTCAGCACTAACAAAATATAAAGAAAAGAAAAAGGGGAGATAGGAAAATGGTGAAATAGGGGCAAGTGGAGGGAAAAACATAGTGAAAGGCAGGGAGGAATGTGCAGGAAGGGTGTCGGAAAGAACCAAAGCTATCCATTTCTTGTACAGCAACAACTGTGTACTTTGAGAAAATTTGTAGATGAATTTGGATTCTCAAACCCCAGAGATAGGGATGAGGACAACATAACTGTGTTGTCAAGCCAATTGGACCAATTACATATGTCCAGTGGAAAAGTGCAAAATGGAGAGCTATGTATGAGACGATAATTCTTGTTTTTGGGACAGGTGCCCATTTTTTTAAGGTGAGATTAGAATTCTGGGGAAGGGACATAGGTACATGTGGGAGAGGTAAGTTGGGTAGGTGAGGGTGAATTTGTAAACAGACCAGACAGATAAGACAGCAGACAGGGGCTGTGTGTCACACATGAGAGGGGAGAATACCTTGGATAGGAAGGTTGTTGTGGAATCCAAGTCCCATGTGCTTCCAGATGGTAGCAGTATGACTCATGTCCCCACCAATGGGACTGTCGACATTGGACCATCACTGCCCAGAGGGTGGCTGTGCTGGAGGCTAGGCACCAGGGCAAGGCTGACCCACCAGGGTGGCTATCATGCCCGCAATCAGGTGGCAGTCATAGTCATGGTGGACTATCCTGTGCACTAAGATTAGCAGGTATGTATGGGTGACAGCACTCCCTCCACCACTTCTACCAGGGGGGCCAGGCCCTGGCCCTTGGGGTGGGACCCAGTGCAATGGCCTGTTGAGGCAAGGAAGAGGGATCATCCAGAACCAGCCTACCTTGATGTGCTGTGGTAAATGAGATATAGCAGTAAGTTATGGTTAGCAATAACTAAACCGGTGTTAGTATTAATAGAGTCGAACATCATATTTATTCATCTAACTACATATTAAAGTGTATCATGTGTAACACAACATTAAGTAAAATGACAGTCAGTATGGTAATGGCATAGTAGTACAAACCATAGGGCTAACAAAATAGTTTAACACACATGTTAATATTGCATCATAATAAAACATAACAATAGTCAACCACATTTTCCAATATATAGTTAGTTTAACAATACAGTGGATATAAAAAGTTTACACACCCATGTTAAAATGCCAGGTTTTTGTGATATAAAAAATGAGACCACAATAAATCATTTCAAAACTTTTCCCACCTTTAATGTGATCTATAACCTGTACAACTCAATTGAAAAATAAATAAAGCTATTAGGGGAAAAATATAAAAAACGCACAATACGCTGGTTGCATAAGTGTGCACACCCTTAAGCGAATACATTGTTGTATGTGCACACCCTTAAACTAATACTTTGTTGAATCATCTTTTGCTTTAATTACAGCATTCAGTCTTCTTGGGTAAGAGTCTATCAGCATGCCACATCTTGGCTTGGCAATATTTGCCCACTCTTCCTTTCAAAACCGCTCCAAATCTGTCAGATTGCAAGGGTATCTCTTGTGCACAGTCCCCTTCAGGTCACCACACATAGAGAGGCTTAGCACTACACAAACATTGGTAGCTGTTAGCATGTTTATGCACTGCTTAGCATGAATGAGCATCACTTAGCAGAGCGCAGCAGTGCCAAAATTCACAACAGTTTAATGAAAGTAAAGAAAAATAGTACATTCATTCACATTCATATTCTGCCTGTTATGGACTCAAAGCCAGGACCTACTACACATAAGACCATAACTCCACTCATGTAGCTAGTTGGATGTTATAAAAAATAAAAACTAGTATACCTTTACATATACTACTAGGCTACCTGTTAGCATTGCTGAGCACCATGCTGCACCTCACAAATATGCTTACACACAAATATAATTAAATAATTAATTACATCTGGTTTCTATTTTTAGATGTCTGCCAGGTGTTCATAGGTTAATAGGTTCATATGTTGGTACTAGGCTATCAGCCCTAGGGCCTATACAAGCCTAGCCATAACAATTCCCTGGCTATTTCTTCCCACACTATTTACTTCCCTGGACCTCTGTCTAGCAGGGAGACTGACGTGATCCCCGGGGTGAATTTCCTTTCCCCCATCCAATCATCAAGGTTCCTTTTGAAGAGGACCAAAGAGGCACTCTGCTTGACATGTATGGGCAATCTATTCCAGAGTCTGGGAAGTCTCTGGGTCAGGAACCTATCCCTCCAGCATGTTTTATTTATTGTGATGACAAGGTTTAGATCCCTGGAGTGTGTGGCTTTGAGGGATTGGGATTTCTTTAAGTGTAGCATGTCCAACAGCTCTGGGTTTGACATGGCCTTGTTTGTTAAGCAGAGTATAGCTGGAGTTTTTTAAGGAGGTCAGTGTAGGGCATCTGCTTTAGGCCTGTGATTCTTTTAGCAAGGTATTTCTGCAGCCTTTCCAGTTGTTGTAGATGTCTTGAGAGGTACATACCAAATGGGGCGTTGTATTCTATAATGGGTCTAATGAGGGATGAGTACAGTGGGACAATGACCTCCTTTTTTCTGGATGAAAAGCCCTTAGTGATGAGGTGTGCCACATAGAAGGATTTCCTGACTGTTGTGGCGATGTGGTTATCGAAGGTGAGACCACTGTCCTCCTGTGTCCCTAAGTCTCTTATCACGCATTCAGTGTTTAGTGTACTGACACCTATACAGTAATTCACGGATACATGTTTTTTCCCAAAGGGGATAACTATACATTTCTTGGCATTGAGCTTGAGCCCATTGCTCTGGCTCTGGCTCTGGCACCAAGCATCTGTTTCTGTAAGGTCCTTTTGTAGAGTAGCCACATCATTTGGGGATTCAATAATGGCTCCCAGTTTGCAGTCATCTGCGAACTTTGTTAGCCAGAGCCCTTAGTGTTGGCCTGTACTTCAGAGAAGTAGATGCCAAACAAGAGTGGTCCCAGGACTGAACCCTGAGGTACTCCACTTGTCACTTGTCTGGAGCTGGATTTGGAGTAGGCTACTTTTACAGTGTGGGTTCTATCAATAAGCCAGTTAGCAACCCATTGGGTGACATAGGGATTAATGCCCAACTTAGTAAGTTTATCTATGATTCCAGAGTGGGGGATGGTGTCAAAGGCCTTTGCAAGGTCTAGATAGGGTGTGTGAACCACCTTAACCTTGTCCATGGCTCTGGAGACTGATTCAAAGAAGTCAATCAGGTTCAGGAGACAAGATCGGCCCTTCATGAACCCAAACTGGGTGGGGTCCAGTGTTTCAAGGTTGCCAATGTCTTTGTTTATAAGTTCCATGATAATACACTCCATGGCCTTGCAGATAAGGCTTGTCAGATTGATGGGACAGTAGTTTCTGGGATCCAAGTTGGATCTCCCCTTGTGGAGTGGGATAATTGTAGCTCTGCGCCACTCAGTGGGCACGAAACCTGAGGTGAGGCTATGATTAAACATGACACTTAGGTGAGGTGCCAGTTCATATTGTAGTTCATGTAGTACACAGCCCGGGATGTCATCTGGTCCCATGGATGCTGTATTCTTAGCTTTGGAGAGTGTGTTTTCTTTACCTGTGTGGCCATTATTACTGGAATTTGGCAATCTTCCGGTATTGAGATGGACCATTTAGGGGGCGAGAGGGGGGTGAAGTTGGCACTGAATCGATCTGCCAGGATATTGGCAATGTCCTTGGGATCAGTATATTTAATGCCATTCTGTTTTAGCTCAGAGCAAATCTGAGCATTGCCATTTAGATTCTTGACATAGTTATAGAATGCCTTGTAGTTGTCTTTGGAATCTTTGGCAATTTTATTTTCGTAACTAGCTTTGGAGGATTTTATGAGGGATCTCAGTTTCTTACTGAGGCTGGTAAGGGAGTTTTTTGCATCGTGGGATTTTCCTCTTTTCTGCAATGGTTTCTTCCTTTTGTTGTAAAGTTTGTTTATGGCAGGGGACTACCAGATTGGCTTCCTTTTTTTGGATGAGAGCATCTTGATTCTATTTGGGATGGCACGATTCATACATGAGTGGATGTGCTTGTACAGTGCCTTCATGTAGGATTCAGCAGTTGAACTTTCAGTTCCCGTCTGCATGGGTGTCATGACATTTGTCACGTCTGACTTGAGTAGCATGAAGTTGGCTTTGGAGAAGTTTTTTATGGAGGTTTCCTTACTGGGGGTGGGGGTGGGATGTGGATGTTAAGGGTAATTAGCTTATGGTCAGACCTGACTAACGAGGGGGTGACCATAGGTGTGGAGCATCGATTTCCCATGTTGGTAATGACCAGGTCTAGGATATTGGAGCCCCTGGTGGGACTATGGATTAGTTGATCCAGGGCATTGGCATTTATGAATTCCAAGAACCGTTGGGCAAAGGTGTTGGTACATGAGTAGTTTACCCAGTTAATGGCAGGGTAGTTAAAATCACCCAGTATTAGGGTGTTTGGTTCTATATTAATATTTTCCAGTATGTTTAGAAAGGTGTAGTGAGAATCTTGGGGTATGGTGGGAGATCTGTAGCAAGCTACAATTTGGATTGCAGTCTTACCTAGTGTTAGTTGCACCCGGAGAATTTCAGATGCATTGTGTTGGGCAGTTAGCCTGGTGGTGTGAATATCCTTGGTGAATATTGACACTCCTCCAGCTTTAGTGTTTTGGTCCTGGTTTGGTGGCCGAAAAGTGTGGTAAGAGTTGTAGCCTGGTATTGCAGGGGTGCTCTCTGGAATCTTGACCCAGGTCTTAGTTACTGCACAGATATCGAGAGTGCATTTTGAGGTTTAGACTTCTAGCATTGAGTAGCATTACCTTCAGATTTTGCATGCTTGTACCTGTTATGGTGGTGGTTTTATCATTTGAACTTTGCCTAAAAAAGGCACTATAGGGGTGGCAAGAGCCTTAGCCAGTAACCTGAATCCCAGGTGCAGACCATCTCTGGCAAAGCATCATGGTCTGTCGATCATGTCGCCCCAGGCAGACAGATACTGGATCCCCTTTGATTGACACCAGAAAGCTTAGCCAATTGTTGAAGTCAATCATTTTGTCAGCTGTCTATATGTGAGCACAGCTTGGCATTGCTGCTTTCAGCGCCACACCGAGGAAACATGCAGTAAAAAAAAATTAATTAAAAAAAAAAAAAAAAAACAACACATCATAAAAATCAATTATTATACAGTTGACACACTTCACAACATTACAACAGTGGTAGAGAGCATTACAGGGAGCCTTGCACGATTTGTAGCTGCAGGTAGCCACTACACCTCTACCTATACTGATTCAATATCCATGTTCCTCAGTTCTCCCTTGGCAATGCACCATCATTAATATGCAAGGTGTGCTGCCTAGGGGGAACAGTGGCCATGTACATGGATACATTCAGTGTAGGCTCTACAATGTGCCTACACAGATTTTATTAAATCCTGGGGATGATTTTTCCAAAAGTTTTTGATATTAAATTTTTTTCTGATATGTAAAAGAAGGATGTTTAATACCTAAGGATTTTGTAGCTTTATCACATTGAAACATGGACCAGTTCTTCCGAATAATGTGTTTAGTACCTTTAAAATCCAAGGAGTAGTGTATACCCATATTCTTTTGTCCAGTGAAATCATCACTATCTACATTGTGAGAAGAAGCATTCTTTATAAGGCCATGTTTAATAATCGGAGCATATCTCCCCTGCCTGTCCAACCAAACCTCTGCTGCAATGTTATTGAGCAGCCAATCTGGGTAACCACAATCAAGGAACATCTTCTTGAGTACTAGAAATTTCTGCTGACTGATTGTTTCATCAGATGTTAATCTAGAAGGTCTGATGTATTGGCTTTTCACTACTCCCTTTTCCTGGTGTAAAGGGTGGAAACTGGAAAAAGAAAGAAAGGTGTTACAAAAAGTAGGCTTTCTGTGCATTCTTGTCTCCAAACCACCATTATGTGTCTATTGAAATTTGATGTCCAGGTAATTAATCTGGACTGTGTCAACATAATAAGTAAACTTTAAAAGCACTTACTGGTTTCAACCTCTCGTATAAATTCAATAAATTGGTTTTGGTCACCATGCTAAATAAACAACAGATCATCTAGATATCTGTAATACCCCATGCAGTTTGAAAATGAGTGAAGTTTGAAAAGTATGTCCACTTCCCTTTTAGGCAGTAATGCATTTGCAAATATTGGGGCACATGCGGCCCCCATAGCTACACCTAGAATTTGCTTGCAATATTCACCTCCATATGTGATGAAATTGTTGTTTAGCATGATGTTCATGAAATTCTGGACAAAGTTTTCATCATTATTAGATAATTTACCAAACTGTGAACTATTTAACCAAACAACTGCAAACTGTCATTATGTGGGTCAACAAAAAATAAACTCTGAACATCACAGGTAGTAAAAAATAGTCTTGACCCATCTGGACATAGTACAGTTTCCCCTAAAAAATCCCACAAATCTCACATAATATGTGGGAAGTGACAAAACAAGTTTTTAAATTTCAAGCCAATACATTTTGCCAAAGGTTCAGTGCAATGGATTTTGCCAAAGGTTCAATGTAATGTATCCGTGATGGGTAGTAATGGGGTGTCAGATAGATTAGAATGTAACTTGAAATTCAAAAAATCTTGGGAACTATGGGATTAGCCACTATAAGAAATTCACAGATGTCTTGTGAAATATTATCAAATAAAAGTAACTCATCAAGTCTGACCTTAATACTTCTATAAACAATATTAGTCTTATTTAGAGATGCTGAACTGTAAACGTCTGTGTCACTAAAGATATTGAATATACATCCATCATAATCAAGATTGTCCATAATCACTAATCCACCCCCCACCCCTGTTGTGCTTCATTCATCTGATTTCTTTGTCCATCATAATGGAATTCAAGACTTGTTTGTACCTGACAGAAAGGTTGTAGAAACAATTATTACATTTATTTCTCAATAATGTACAGGTCTCCCTCTCACAAACTTTTTCAGACATATGTTTCATATGATGTAGGGTAGGATTAGCTAAGCTTTTCCTTTTAAGTTTGCTTTTATCAACCAAAGGGATATCCTTTTCACCCAGTAAAAACAGGAGATTTAATTTACAAGTGAAAAGTTTTAAATCAAGTAGGGTGTGCTAAACACTAGCCCTACTTGAAGGAATAAAACTGAAGCTCTTTAAAACCAAATGATGCACAGGTTTGATATTAATTCCTGTGAAATTATAGATATTGAAACCAAAATGAGAAATAATTTTTACAGTACCTTGAAATGAATCAAGATCTCGATCTGGAGTTACCACTTCTGGTAACGTTTCTTGCCCCTTTGATTCTTGCTCCACTTGCTCCCACAGGCCTAGGTTTGTTAATTTTCCGATGTTTGTGCAGTCTGGGAATGTTTGTTTGCTAATCTCACTGATCTTCTGAGGGAACTTTTTCTAAAGGGGCCACCCTGGTCATTGTTCTCTTCTGTGGAATAAGGGTCTATATCAGAATTGTAAACGTTCACAATGTTGAATCTGACATTGTTGACATGTAAACAGCGAAACCACAGAACATTGAAGAGGTAAACGGAAATCTCTGTAAGGGGAGATTTCCATTCACTGCCATGTAGTGCGGTCTCGGAGTTGGAATATTTGAGCAGCGGGGGGTGTGCAGGGTGGCTTGCCCCCCTGCTTAAAGGAAGTAGGTCTATTTTTTTACTTTTTGTAATGTTTTTATTAGGTGTTCAATGTTACTGGACTTTGACGATATGGTGTCGACCATATCATATTCGAAGTTCAGTAACTTCAAGCATCTAATATAGACCCATGAAATAATTGTACTATACTTCATTGTTGTCTGTAGAAAAAAAAATTTTACCAGGTATTTCTGAAGGTTTAGGATAGACACTTCTGTTTTGGTAATCAAAGTTGTGCCTTCATAGGTTCATAGGTTCATAGGTTGGTACTAGGCTATCAGCCCTAGGGCCTATACAAGCCTAGCCATAACAATTCCCTGGCTATTTCTTCCCACATTATTTACTTTCCTAGACCCCTGTCTAGCAGGGTGAATGACGTGATCCCTGGGGTGAATTTCCTTTCTCCCATCCAATCGTCAAGGTTCCTCTTGAAGAGGTCCAAAGAGGCACTCTGCTTGACATGTGTGGGCAATCTATTCCAGAGTCTGGGGAGTCTCTGGGTCAGGAACCTATCCCTCCAGCATGTTTTGTTTATTGTGATGACAAGGTTTAGAACCCTGGAGCGTGTAGCTCTGAGGGATTGGGATTTCTTTAAGTGTAGTATGTCCAACAGCTCTGGGTTTGACATGGCCTTGTATCTTAAGCAGAGATCGCCTCTGAGTAGACGATATGCGACAGAGTATAGCTGGAGTTTTTTAAGGCGGTCAGCATAGGGCATCTGCTTTAGGCCTGTGATTCTTTTAGTGAGTTATTTCTGAGGCCTTTCCAGTTGATGCAGATGTCTTGAGAGGTACATACCAAATGGGGTGTTGTATTCTATAATGGGTCTAATGAGGGATGAGTACAGTGGGACAATGACCTCCTTTTTTCTGGATGAAAAGCCCTTCGTGATGAGGTGTGCCACATAGAAGGATTTCCTGACTGTTGTGGCGATGTGGTTATCAAAGGTGAGACCACTGTCCACCTGGTTCCCTAAGTCTCTTATCACACTTTCTGTGTTTAGTGTACTGCCACCTATATGGTAATTCATGGATACATGTTTTTTCCCAAAGGGGATAACAATACTTAATAGTAATAGTTTTTTTACTGTCCACTGAGTAAAAACCTTATTGAAATTTGCTTTATGTTGTTGAAAAGCCAATTTGGTGGTAATAGAATGTATTAATTTGTTGATGTCATCTTTGAATTTTTTCATTCGCCTTTCATTCTCTTTAATAATAAAGTGCATTAACTCTAGACCAGTGCAATCGAAAAGTTCAAGTAATTTCAGATGAAAGGGGATGTTCTCCTCTACCCTCTGCAGGAATTTGCAAAGATGGAGACCTTTGGGGACGTGACACCTTTTCACACTTTCACTCAAGAAAAGACTGTCTAATTGAAGCAATTTGTGTTTGTAAAGATGTTTTTCCAAAGTTACAGTCTGTTCTTCCAGCATTAGATAATGCCCATCCACTGACTGAATATATTCCCTGGGTCCACTAATATCAGTATTATCCAGCCATTAATTAACCCTCGTAATGGATGAAAGGTCCTGTGTACAACCATAGGTAAGGTTATTTGTACTAGGATAATCTACTACTCTCAGGACTGATGTGCCATCATTTCTATTAACTCTAGTAACATTGTCTCAATTGTACTGTAAAATAACCTATTGAAAACATGTATGACGGCCTTCTATTGGACAAAATAAAAGGAAGTGCAAAAGGAAGTTAGAGTTTTGTACCTGGCCTTCTACACAAAATGCCAAGCTTTCTATGTTGGCAATATATTAATGCCCTCAATAAAAGGGTTTACCAACATTTGTACTGTATCCAACATGCAAATAACAAAAGTGCACTGGCCAGGCATTCCTTAACTTGTGTAGGTTTTGACAAGTTCAAGTTCCTTGCTCTTTAACAGGTAAAAGCCACACCATACTCTGGTGACTGGAAAAATTATGGCAGTTAAGATTGGACTCTACCTATCCACTGGGGATCAACAAAAGTGTTTCTGTTATGAGTGAATTGAGAAACAGACCTGACAGACTTTAATTTCTGTTCTTTTTAACATATATTCTTCATGTTTTTTTTACAGCAATTTTTTAATGTCATTGCCTTTGTTGCTTTTGATTTATTAACAGTTCTCCTTAAAGTTATTATGTTTTTATGAATTTTGCAGAGTTTTTAGTGACCGAACTTGATTGATCTACTATGTAGATGTGTATAAAACATCACCAGCTTGATGTCTTTATATTCCTATGTTGCAGTATTCATACCTTTGGGATTCCCCGCCTAGGCGACCCAAACACAGTATACAAAAGACTTTTGCTACTGCATGGTACGTGCAACGTTACACATAGCAAGGCAGGCAACATAGGCAATAAAGGTGACACTGACATGTACCATTCCTCAGAACATCTCTGCCACCAGTCTGATCGCCGAGTGTTTGCTGTTTTCAAATAGGTGCCCTTCTGGGGAAAATTCTTTGTCTTTTTTGCTGCTGCATGCACACAAAGAGAGCAGAGGTGCTAGAAGGAAGGTGTCAAAGGCTGGGGGGGGGGGCACTTAGTTATCTAAAAAGGGCAATTTTTTAAAACTATTTACTACCACAACATAGGTTCACTTGAAGGACATTTTAAACTTATCCAATTTCCTTATTGGTGCTTGAATTAACATTTCCTGATTAGTCTTACCTACCGCACTGCTGATAATTGTGTATTAGCCATAGTGAAAATAACTGTGATCATACCATAGATAATTTGTGAGACTCATGTAAGGGATGCAGTATTTATGAACTGCCTCTATCCATTAGTGGCATGAGGGGCAATTCTGGAGTACATTTTCTATTACCCATCCTTAGATCCAAGTTGCATTGGAATATGGACAGGGATGAGCTTTGTTTTACTTGAATGGATAGTCTGTTCTGGAAAAGTGGTGGCCTCTGTGATGTATATCTATCTTTCCACAGCATTCAATTTAAATACCTGGACTGAGTATTTCTGATGCCATTTGAATTGCTGATGTTCAGTAGGTCCAGCTGTATTAGGTTGGAGGATGCCTTGTATGCCAGACACTTCACCTCTAAGTACTTTGTAGGATACTGAGTATAGTAATCAATCTTTGAGGTGGTCCATGCAAGACCTATTGTTTAGGACTTCTATCCTTTTAGTATGGTATCTCTGTGGCTATTCCAATTGCTGCATGGGTTTGGACAGATACATGCGAAAGTGGGCATTATACAAAATGATTGACCTAATCAGAGGGCTTTATAAAGGGGACAATAACATCTCTAGATCTAGTTGCAATCAATTTGTTTATAAGCCATTTACTATAGAAAGACTTTCTTATGACTCTGGGCACATGTTGGTCAAAAGTTAGGTCACTGTACACATAAGTTCCCAAATGCCAAACAACTGGGTCAGTTCTCGGGGGGATTATCAATTTGGCAGTTCCCTGGAGTAGATGACTTCCCACTGGATATGATAATGTATTTTTTTGAGTTTAGTTTCAATTCTGGGACCAGTTATTCTTTGTGACAAACCTTCCTGTGTGATGGTTAAGTCATTTGGGGATTCAATAACTGCTACTAGCTTGGAGTCATCTCAGACTTAGTCAGCCAAAGCCCTTTGGTATTTCCTTTTACTTTTGAGGTTTATATGCCAAACAAAAAAAGTCTCAGCACCGAACCCTGGTGGACTCCATTGGTGACTGGTCTCTTCCCCTGTTTTGATTTCCTGCATCCTGTGAGCCAAGTTGGCAATGCAGCTGGTGATGTAAGTGTTTGCGCCTACATTATTCATCTTTTGTACTACACCTGAGTAGGGGATTGTGTCAAAAGGCTTGGCCAGGTCAAGGTAATGTGGTGTGAACTGTTTTACCTTCATCCATTGATTTGGTGACAAGAGTAAAGCTTAACATGTGCCCATGATTTTCAACCTTTCACATTTTCTCCCCATTCTTGTTCTAAGAGGTTGGGTGGTCAGAGCATATGCTTGACTGCCCCTGATTTTGTGTCATATTTTAGGTTTGTTCCTCATATGTGTGATTTTTCATGCAAATTTATGAGGATTGCAAAACTTAAATAATGATAGACACTTCAGGTTCAGATAAACACTGAGCCATTTGCTAAATAAACAATACTAACAATGAAAACAGACTTAGCATGAGCTGTAAACTTCTCTGCCCTTGAAACTCACATTCATTGAAACAGCATGAAAACCTACATTCATTTTGCATCTGGCCAGTGGAGGACTATGTTTACCTCTGGGCTGTTTTCAAACCGTAGGCTCCTTACACATTTTTAAGGCCATGCATATATATATGAATTCTTTGATTCACCTTCCTGATTGTATTAAATTTTATCCCTTGTATAATACAACACCACTTATTAGAATGTGTTTTAAATTTGTAGTTTTGTACAGTCTTCTAGTAAGCAATGAAACAAACTGCATGAACCAATAATGACAAAACTACCCATTTCAGAAAATTTCAACCATAAAAGGCCACTCAAACTTCTGTCATTACAGTCCACCAATATCAGTAAATATGCAAAATATTTGCAGAAGTAAGTTATCTAAATAATTTCACATTAAAGGAATCTGTAACTAATGAAGAGGTTGCTGCTAGCAAACAGCTTTGTATTTTTATTGTTTCATCTACAAATAAAGTGCCTGTTGCCCTTGAAGAATAAATTGCCTATGTTACATTAAAAAATGATAAGCTAGTAATATTGTAATAAGGAATGGATGGCAAACTGATAATAGGTTCATAGTTAGTAGGTAACTACTCCAAAGGAGGACATTCACAGAACAGCAGCATCCAATCCCTTTAAAGTACAACACAATACAGTATCAGCGATCCATCTACATACCATGCAAGTAGAACCCACAGCCTTCTGCATCCAAAGCAAATATACTACCTGTTGTGCTACTAACAATGCAAGCAACTTGGCATAAGCAGCACTAAACTTCTATTCCGCTGAAGCTCTCACCTTCTACACCAAATCCTTCACTTCACAGGCCTTCCATAACTTTAGCTTCTATTTTTTAACTTCTACTTTACTAATCTTTTCTACATTCTCTGTGATATTATTTTCTTTATTGTGAAATTTTTCATATCTAGATGCCTTTGCCTATATTTCTCTTCGAACATCTTTGGGGCTGCCTTTTTTGTATTGATCAATTTGGCTTTCAGCTTTCAAATCTCTCTTTCTTTCCCATGTCAATATTTCTTTTTTATACTTTTCAAAAATCTCTAGGTTTTGCTGTCTATATTTTTGCACTTCCTGTGATGCTTCTTTTTCCAAACAGATCAAAGTTTCTTGGTCTATATAATATTTTTCACAAATCTGTTCTATTAATGAACAAAGATTTTTATTTGAGGCTTCTGACAGTTTTTCTTGTGGAAGTACTTTTCTTTCCTCTAATTTCTCTCTTAATCTCTTTGTATATCTTGTATCTGGAAATTCTGGGCTTTTTGCATAATAGTAACAATACATAATTTCTTTCTTATCCTCAATAGTCCAGGTTATCATCTTTATGGCTCTTCTTTGTCCTATCAGTTTTTGTGATTTTTGTGGACTGCTACTTCCTTCTAAAATGGGGGGGGGGGGCATCCTCTCCCTGGGCTTTGCCTAGCCCCATTGGTGGAATGTTTTCATATTTTGAGGGTTCTTCACTGTCATTTTTTCCAGTTCTGGCACCAGTGTGCTTACCAGGATTGGGCAATTTTTGGTACTTACGTATTATCGCAACCAGATTTTGTGACATGGTATACTTTCGTGTCTTTTACTAAAACAACAAGAAATAAGTGTAATGAAGAATGGTAAACTGTTAAAAAGTCTGCTGGTTTATTGGTGGTGAGTTTGTAAAATGATTAAGGGTTAACATTTTAGGATTTGTGAGTACCATGCTTTAAAGACATCAAGAGTTGAATTCAGCGATCACAGTGGTTGCGTGTGTATGTATGTTGGCCTGAAAGGAGTGGGGGAGCTAGCGTATGATGTTATACACATGCATGGATCAGCTGCTTTTGTACTGTGGAAAGGATTACTTTTAGTGCTGTTCTTGTGTCGAAAGGATTGTTTTTCAGCTTTACCCCATTCGGTTTGGATGTATTGGTGAAAAGAAGAAATGGGATACATGCATTTTATTTTAGATAAACTCTTTATTTCTTATAGCTTTGCACACAGTTTTGAAGAAACTTTGGAATAGAAGCTTGTCAGGAAAAACAAAGAGTTTGCAAAAGTTTGTAAGAAGTAGATGGTACTGCTTTGCTTTTATGTTGTGATGCTCCTATTCTCAGGGCAAAAGCTGATTGAATTTCATTGATTTTCCTATGAATTGCTAAGTGACTGTTGTAATGTTTTTCTGTGTAGAAAGCTCAGAAGATGTGGATTGCTCAGTCGCTGTTGCACTGTTTTTCTGTGTAGGAAGCTCAAAAGATGTGGATTGCTTAGTCTCTGTTGTACTGTTTTTGTGTGGAGGAAAGTTGATAACAATCACTTTTAATATTTCTTCAAAGCAGTCTTTTGTATTTTGCAAGTTGAGTTTCGCACAAGATATATTCCACTAAGTATGACTGTAGATGCTGACATTTTCTCCCTCTTTGTTTCTTGCTTTTCCACTTTACTGAGCCCCACATTCTTTCTATATGTTGAGTATGCACTCCAGTGTCTGGGTCAACAAAGTTGTACTTGTGGTTGACTTTATCATGGGTGAAGCCAGCTTCTTCTAGTTGTTTTTAGGTTCATAGGTTCATAGGTTCATACTAGGCTATCTGCCCTAAGGCATTTATAAGCCTAGCCAGAGTGTGTTTGGCTTTCGCCACCCATTTTAAATTAATGTTGCTATGCCCTTTTTCAAGGTTAGTATACTGTGCCTCTGTCTAACAGTGACACAGAAGTGATACCTACGATCTCCCATGCACTCATCAGGATTCCTCTTGAAGAGAGTCAATGAGGGACTCTGCCTAACCTGGACTGGGATTTTATTCCAGAGTGAAGGGAGCCTCTGGGTTATGAATCTGTCCCTCCAGCATGTCCTATTTATTTCAGTGCTGAGGTTCAAGTCTCTCGAGCGCGTACCTCGATGGGATTTGGATTTTCTGAGGTGCAGCATGTCCATTAATTCCGGGTTGGACATGGCTTTATATGTCAGGCACAGATCACCTCTGAGCAGGCGGTATGCCACTGAGTAGAGCTGGAATTTGTTTAACCGGGCAGCATATGGCATCTGTTTGAGCCCTTTGATCCTCTTGATGAGGTACTTTTGGGGTCTTTCCAGTTGCTGCAGGTGTCTGGTAAGGTACATCCCAAAAGGGGCATTGTACTCAATTATGGGCCTGATGAGGGATGAGTAAAGAGGCACGATGACCTCCCCTGATCTAGATGTGAATCCCTTCATGATTAGGTGGGCTATATAAAATGTTTTTCTAAGAACTTTGGCCACGTGGTTGTCAAATGATAGATTGCTATCAACTTAGGTACCCAGGTCCCTAATTACTTCTTCTGTACTTAATGGATTACCACCTATGTGGTAATTTGTGGGCACTTTGTTTTTGCCAAAGGGGATGACTATACACTTTTTGGCATTTAGCTTGAGGCCATGGCTCTGGCACCAGTTGTCTGTTTCTATGAGGCCCTTTTGGAGGATGCTTGTGTCAGCTGGAGAGTTGATTATGGTGCCCAGTTTGCAGTCATCTGTGAACTTGGTCAGCCACAGTCCTTCCATGTTGGCCTGTACCTCCGAGAAATATATACCGAACAAGAGAGGTCCCAGGACTGAGCCTTGTGGGACGCCACTTGTAACTGGTTTGGAGTCTGACATGGCTCCAACAATTCTAAGCATGTGGGTTCTGTCCTTGAGCCAGTTTGCAACCCATCTAGTGACATAGGGGTTTATATTTAAGCTGGTGAGCTTTTCTATAATGCCCGAGTGGGGTATTGTATCGAAGGCTTTTGCGAGGTCCAGGTAGGCTGTGTGGACCACCTTCCCCTAGTCAATGGCCTTGGTGACTGTTTCAAAGAAATCGACCAGGTTTAAGAGGCAGGTTCTGCCCTTAACAAAGCCGAACTGGGTAGAATCCAGTGTCTGTAGGTCCCCAATATCTTTATTTATGAGGTCCATGATGATACTTTCCATAGCTTTGCAGACCAAGCTAGTCAGGCTTATGGGGCGATAGTTTCCAGGATCCGTTGAGGCACCACCTTTGTGGAGAGGGACCACTGTTGCTGTATGCCACTCTTTGGGTACATATCCTGTAGTAAGGCTGAGATTGAACAGTAGTTTTATGTTTGGGGTTAGCTCTTCTTGGAGTTCATGTAGGACACATCCCGGGACACCGTCTGGTCCCATTGATGCTGTGTTTTTTGCTTTGGAGAGGGCGGCTCTTACCTGAGCATCTGAGATGTCAGGGGGGCAGCACTCTGCTGGGATAGATATTTGCCCTTTTGGTGGGGAGGGGGGGGGAGTTTGCGCTGAACCTGTCAGCTAGGATGTTGGCAATGTCTGTGGATTTGGTGTATTTTTTGTCATTTTGGACTAATTCTGAGCATATCTGGGAATTCCCACCCAGGTTCCTAACATAACTAAAGAAAGCCTTGTGATTATCCTTAGTGTCCTGTGCAATTTTTCTCTCGAAGCTGGCCTTAGACGATTTTATGAGTGCCTGTAGTTTTTTGCTCATACTGATCAGAGATGCCTTCCTTTTTTGGGATTTTGCTCTATCATGCAGTAGCTTCCTCCTTCTATTGTATAGTTTGTTTATGGCTGGGGTCCACCAGACATTACATCTGCCTTTGGAGGATTGGGTCTTGGTTTTATTTGGGATTGCATGATCCATGCATTCCTGAAGGTGTTCATAGAATGCGTTTATAAAGGATTCTGTGGTCTGGGCCATATTTTCCACAGGCCCGGGGGCTTTGAAGGATTCCACCTCAGTTTTGAGGAGTGTGAAATTTGCTTTAGAGAAGTTTTTCACTGTGGTTTTCTGGGCAAGGGGTGGGGTCGGGATGTGAATATCCAGTGAGATTAGTTTATGGTCTGATCTTACCTTTATCTTTATCTTATCTTTGTTTACCTTATCTTTCTTTGATATGCTCTCCAGGAGTCTGAATAAATAGTGCTGTCCTCTTTGATATACTCCCTTATTTTCTCAAACAATGTGGAGGCACTTCTATCTGGCAATTTCACTACAAATGTCTCTTTTGTCTCCCTACAGATCCCCCCCAAAATCCACTGCTAAGGGAGGATACGACCAGTGTTATTTTTTAGACGAGTGAATAAACTTTCATCAGTTTCAGCTATATGCCCTGGCCCTCTGATCTGTTTCTTCTCTTGTTTCTCCAGTTCCATGAAACACACATCCCTTAAGTAGTTACTACAATTGATGACAGTCTTGTCAGCCATGTCCAGTTCTTCCTGACAGAAAGTAATTGATGTTAACTGTTTACACCAACAGTAGATGAAATGGACAGTGGTGGTAAAAGTTATCCTACTGCCCTCAAAAAGTTACCAGTCCAAACTCCAGTATGTTGGTAGCATTTTCAGAATTGCACTTCCAAAATATTTGTTTCCCATAGTACAACTTCGTGGCATGTCCTGAACTGCATTCTTTATAACCGACTATAATTCCATATTGTTGTAATAGTTGAATTGCCTCCTTATCTGTGTTAGGTTTGTTTGTCTTTTCGGCTTTTCCGGGTTAGGGGTTGCCGCAGCGGAACTCCAGTTTGCTAATGATTGGCAGTAGATTTTTATGGTGCCGAGTTGCCAGGGGGGCACCCATCCTTCAGTGAAGGCATGCCCATTCACGCATA
The DNA here is from genome assembly GCF_019279795.1 of Protopterus annectens. Lineage (NCBI taxonomy): Eukaryota > Metazoa > Chordata > Ceratodontiformes > Protopteridae > Protopterus > Protopterus annectens. The sequence goes on from NC_056743.1 coordinate 1,056,700,622, forward strand.
TCTTTCAGAGGCCACGCGGCCATGGGAGTACATGCAGACTCCACACAGAAGGCACTCCAGCCGAGAATCGAACAGGAGAACCTTTTCCTGTGAGGCAACAATGCTACCGCTGTACCACTGCGGCTTCCTTATCTGTGTTAGGTAAATCCTACAAATGCATTTTTGCAGAACAAGTAGATAAGGATAGAGATATGGCTTTCAACAAAGTGTTTACTACCACTTTGACAACATTTGCTGCCACGAAAAAAGGAATGTGTTTGAAAAAGAATGTAATTTGCTTAACTGACATGAGATGCTGGTGGTAAAGGGGAGACCTATTTTCAAACCTTATTTCTTCAGCCATTTAATTGGTAAACCTTCCTAAAAACACAAAACATTAAAGAAAACATGTTTCTAAGCTTTTTAGTACTTTATTTGTACTACTTGACACAACAAGAAGCAATCACCATTACCATGAAAATCTGGTTGCAATAATACATAACACTTTTTAATCCTGGGTCTTGTGCACCAGCTATCTCTTTTAATTTTTGACCTACTTCTATCCATGATATAGGCTATATAAAATACAGTCTATATATCAGTGTTGTCTTGGTGAGATTTTTGTGAAAAACTCCACCTTGTGAAGGTACTCACCAAGACTTAAGGATGAATTCAATTTCAGCAATACTACTCTCCTTTGCTTGCTGACTTATTATCTCGCCATTCGGACCACATATATATAATATATAATATTCTCTGTGGCTGTTGTTATTCTCCTTAAGGATCAGCATTCAAAATACCAGTCTCTCCTTATTTCTTGCATTTCCCCCACTGCGTCGTCATCATCCCTTTCTACTTTTAATTATAGTTTTCTTATTCTGTTATATATAAGAGCCTTAACTGTGTGGTCCTAAATTATCTCTTCATATCAGTTAATGCTAATCCACCTTGTTCTAGTGGAAGGATCAACTTATACCACTTGACCCTTTCCCCTCCCAGATAAAATTCCATCAAGTTTTTATTAATTACAGTCCGCAACTTCTCTGGTTGATAGAAATATGCCCGACTTATATAAAAAACTAAAGGGACTAAAAACATTTTCACTGCTTGCATCTTGCTGTCCCTATCCATAAAAAAGCACTTTCATTTTCTCAGTTTTGCATTATTTTGTTTAGTCTCTTCTCACACATCCTTAGCTGCCGTAACAGAATGCTTTTAAATCCATACTCATAAATACTTAATTTATCATGTCCCATAAGTATGGGTATTACAGGACAAATTCATGTGTGTATACTATAGTCTTTGTTTTATCTTCATAAATTTTATATTCTGAAAAGGTTTGAAACTATCGGAAGATGTTCCATAACAATGAGATGTCTTTTTCTGGTTTTATCAGATACAAAATATATAATTTACAAATAAAATCAACTTTTCTTGATTACCATATATCCTTGAAGTTCGGAGTCCCTTATTTTGTTTGCCGTTGGCTCTAAATACGGAACAAATAACCAAGGGGAAGAGGATACTCCTGCCTAGTTATTCTGTTCAGACACAGCTTGTCAGAAAAAAACCCTCCCGCTTTCATTTTTGTCTCTGAATCCCCAGATATCCTTCTAATTAACCTTATTATTTTATAAGGGAAAGCAAATGATTCCATTGCCCTACTTATATAATCCCAGCTTACTTTGTTGAACACTTTCTCTGAATCAATCCTCACCAACAACTATGGCATTTTCTTACACTTTTGTTTCCCCTCTGGATCATCTTTGTTCTATTAATGCTGTCAAATGTTTGTATGCCTGCCACAAAACCACACTGATCCATATCTATCAATTTTGGCAACACCTTTGCCATTCTTTTATAGACATAAACAGTTTATAATCATGGTTTAAAATTGAAATGGGCCTGATAGGTCTTTACCCTCTTTAGTTATTACAGCTAACACAGCTTTCATCTAAGATGTTGTTCCTCACCTTTTAAGATACTATTAAACAAAACGTTCCAGATATTTTTATAATTCTTTCTTCCTAGCTTCCTAACTTTCAAAGGAATACCATATATACTTGGAAATTTTCCTGCAGACAGATTGCACATCATTGTTTTTATCTCATCTCTTCCTATCTTAACTGTTAATTGTTGAGCCTCATCTACCTCTAATTTAGGAATACTTAAGTCTTCCATAACTATTTCCATTTATTGTCTTTCTTGATTTCCACAGTTCTCTCCATTATACAAATTTTCGCAAAAAATTTTGAAATATCTCTAATACCTTTCCAGGATCTCTGGTTATTTTTCTTGTAATAGGCTCCCTAAATGTGGTAGCAATGCTTTCCACTTTTTGTTGCCTAAGTCATTATGGTAAAAGTTTTTGTGTTCTGGAGTTATTATAAAAAAGTTGCTTAACAGCAATCTTTCTAAGCTTATGCCTATCATTCAGATACTCCCTTATTTTCTCTTTTGCACTCTGCAATTGCACCTTTTTATTGTTCTGCGAAATTCTCTTTATTCTGCAATACTTTTATCTTTTTAGCCTGTCTAAATAATCCCTGTTACTAGCCATATGCCTTTTTCTTTCATTTCTACCCTATTCATAAATTCCACTTTCATGTTATCCCACTCAATAGCTATAGCTTCTGAAGAATTTTCTATCTTTTCTAATAAATAATGAATAATTTCTACTACTTATTCCTTAAATTCCTTTCTTTTAGCAGATAGGTGGGGAAGTACTAATATCTCATTTTCACTTCATTACCCTGCATTTTATCTTATTGGTGCATGATCTGAAATAGTTACTGGATGTGTGTTGAAGCTTTAAAGTGAATGCACATGTTCCTGTGAAATATAATTTCTGTCTGCTCTAGCCCAGCAATTGTAACTTGGAGAATGATATGTAAATTATCTCTACTTTGTATGTCTACTACCACTACTGAATTCACTTTTTCCATACTAAATATTTTCATAAATTCCTTTGGAAATCTATCCACTTTTATTACATGTTCTCTTCTAGGCCCAACCCCAAATACATCTTCACTGTTGCAAATCAAAATCTAGTCCCCACCTATGGGTAATATTTCCTGCTGAAAGTTGATTATTTCTCCCAAAATTTTCTTCATCTCCACAATAGCAGTTTTAGGTGGAATATAAATACATGCCAGCATAATTCTCCTCCCTTGCCAATAGACCCTTACTACCATAAAGTTATCAAGTTATAAAGTTAGCCAAGGCCAGTATAGCATTTCAGTGAGAGTGAATTGTTTGTGGTTATTGGCTGACTGGGGTTGCCTGGACTACGCCTTGGAATAAGCACCTCATTGGTTCTCTCAAGCATTTTTTAAAGTTGTTTCAGGTTTCAACTTTGTTACTTAGAAGTTAACTTGTGACGGTTTCTGCCATTTCACACTGAGCTAATCGGTGGAAGTCGGAGGAAGGGCTCTGAGCTAACGAATCTGAGATATATAACATTAAGTATCCTGTTTTTTGCTTATTTCTGAGTTATTTATAGCATTTTTATTTTACTCACTGTGTGTGAGGTATTAAGTAGAATTTTCTACAATTGTTAAGAATCTGGTTGGGTTTGTTTGTTCTGATTTTTGTTTCCCACCTTCCCTCCCTTTTGGTATCCTGTTTTTATACTTGATGGCTTTGCAGTTGCCCACCCCTACTGTAAATTTGATCTGGGACACTCCTCCCAGTCTAGTGTCATTACCTCATTCTACCTATTCCAGGGAAAACATTTGAGAAGGCCAACCCAGTTAGCTTCTGCTCCTCCTATCCCCTTTCCACTTTACAAAAATATATATATTTTATAAGCTTGTTTCATGCCTTTCCTATAAGTTGTTTAGTCCAGATACAGATTTGCTGTATCGAGGACTTTTTGTACGTTTCTGAGCCCCCAAGCCTTTCTGTGTTGGAGGGAAGCCTTCTAGCTTAATTTTGTTTCTTAGAACTAGCCAGTTTTCTAGTTTCAGCACTCAAATCTGTTTCTTTGAGCTCAGCACTTGTTCAGAACTCATTGTAAGCACTAAATAAGCTACAAATTACTACAGCACTCAACTTTCCTCACTTGTCTAGAGGAAAACAGTTTTTAGTACTTAATAAATAAGCACCTATCCAGGCATGTCTAAGGGTCAGCTCCCAGTGGTTTCTCCTGTCTACCTGATGAATCTGGGCATCTTGGGGTAATGCAGCAATTGCCTCATGTGCACAGACAACCCTCTCCTCCTACCACCCAACACTACAACCTGTGAGAGATGCAATTATATAACCGAACTGGAAGCAAAGCTCTCTTCACCCAAGACTGGACTAGACAGTCAAGAGGAGAAGGTAAACACTTGCACCACACCACACTCATCACATAGTCCCTCAAAACCTACACCACCAAAACACACACATAGAAACACAAAACACACACCTACATTCATGGAGGCTCTCAAAAAAATCTACCCAAGCAACAAGGACCTCCAAACCAGAAACGCAAGCAACCTCCACCCCCCAACACAACCCAAATGACACATAGCCCACAAACTCAGTGTGCCACTCAACCACAGTCCATAAGGCATAACAACATACCTAACACTCTAGTCATAGGTGACTCTATAGTCAGGCACACTGCTGTTCCACTCACCATGCTAAACATAGAGAAAGTCAATGTCAGCTGCCTGTCAGGTGCCAGGATCCGCCATATAATGCATGCACTCAGGTCACTCCACAGCAAGTACAAATATGTGTCATTGTCCATGTTGGTGTGAATGACCTGAGATGTACCTCCCTGGACTACATGAAAAGAGACATGGAAGAACTTTCTGATCTTGTAGCCCAGGCAGGTATGGCCTTAGCCCTGAGTAGCATCCTGCCATCACCCAGAATGATACCACAGTACAAGGACAAAATGATTGACTTCAACAATTGGCTAAGCTTCTGGTGTCATTCAAAGGGGATCCAGTATCTGTCTGCCTGGGATGACATGATCGACAAACCACAATGCTTTGCCAGAGATGGCCTGCACCTGTCACCCTTGGGATTCCGGATACTGGCTAAGGCTCTTGCTACCCCTATAGTGCCTTGTTTAGGCAAGATTCAAATGACAAATTCACCACTGTAACAGGTACAAGCAAGCAAAATCTGAGGGTAATGCTACTCAATGCTAGAAGTCTAAACCTCAAAATGCACTCACTCGAGGCACTTCTTAAAATGGAGAACATTGACATCTGTGCAGTGACAGAGACCTGGTTCAATGCTCCAGAGAGCACCCCTGCATTACCAGGCTATAATTCATACCACATCGTTCGGCCACCTAACATGGACCGAAGCACTAAAGGTGGAGGCGTGTCCATATTCATTAAAGCTATCCACACCTCCAGGTTAGTTGCTCAGCATAATGCATCTGAGATTATCCAAGTGCAACTAGCTCTGGGCAAGCCCGCAATGCAAATTGTAGCTTGCTACAGATCCCCCACCATGCACCAGGATTCCCACTCCTCATTTCTTGATACACTGGAAAATATTAGGGTACAACCTAACACCCTAATAATGGGCGATTTCAACTACCCCACCATTAACTGGGAAAACTACTCATGTACCAACTCTTGTGCTCAACGTTTTCTGGAATTCATAAATTCCAATGCCTTGGATCAACTTATCCACACCTCCACCAGGGGCAGAAATATCCTAGACCTGGTCATTACCAACATGGGCAACCGGTGTTCCACACCAGAGGTCAATTCCTCATTGGTCAGATCTGACCATAAGCAAATCACCCTAGACATCCACATCCCAGCCCCACCCCCCATTAGGGAAACCACTGTAAAAAATGTCTCCAAAGCCAACTTCACGCTTCTTAAGACAGAAGTGGCAAACTTCACGACACCCATGCTGACTGACAATAGAGATACGACTGCTGAATCCTATATAATTGCACTTTATTAGCACTAACACGAGTGCATGGATCATGCAATCCCTAACAGAACCAAGATGCTGTCCTCAAAAAAAAGGAAGCCAATCTGGTGGTCCCCTGCTATAAACTAACTCTACAACAGAAGAAAAAAACTGTTGCAAAAAAAGAGTAAAATCCCATGATTGAAGGAACTCCGGGGTCAGCCTCAGTAAAAAGCTGAGATCCGTCATAAAATCCGCAAAGCTAGTTACGAAAACAAAATCGCCACTGATTCTAAAGACAACCACAAAGCATTCTATAGCTATGTCAAAAATCTCAGTGGCAGCACTCAGATCTGCTCTGAGTTACAGCACAATGGTACTAAATATACAGAACCAACTGATATTGCCAACACCCTGGCAGATAGGTGCTAACTTTACCCTTCTCTCATCCCCTAAAAGGCCCATCTCTATACCGGAAGAATGCAAAGTACCTGTAATCACGGATGCACAGGTAAAAAATACACTCTCCAAAGCCAAGAACACAGCATCCATGGGACCTGACAACATCCCAGGCTGCGTTCTACATGAACTACAGAATGAACTGGCACTGCACCTAAGTACCATGTTCAATCATAGCCTCACCTCAGGCTTTTTGCCCATTGAATGGCGCACATCAACGGTTATTCCACTCCACAAAGGGGGAGCCACCATGGACCCCGGGAACTACCACTCCATTAACCTGATGAGCCTGGTCTGCAAGGCTATGGAGCATATCATCATGGAACTTATAAACAATGATATTGGTAATCTCCAAACTCTGGACCCTACCCAGTTCGGGTTTGCAAAAGGCAGATCATGTTTCCTAAACCTGATAGACTTCTTTGAAGCGGTCACCAAAGCTGTTGGTGAGGGAAAGGTGGTACACACAGCCTATCTAGATCTCGCCAAGGCTTTCGACACCATCCCCCACTCTGGAATTATAGACAAACTCACTAAACTAGGTATAAATCCCTACGTCACAAGATGGGTTGCCAACTAGCTCACTGACAAAACCCACACTGTGAAAGTAGCAGACTCTAAATCCAACTTCAGACGAGTGACAAGTGGAGTACCATAGGGTTCAGTCCTAGGTCCTCTCCTGTTTGGCATCTAATTCTCTGAAGTACAGGCTAACACAGAAGGTCTTTGGCTAACAAAGTTCGCAGATGACTGCAAACTAGGAGCCATAATCAAATCTCCTAACAATGTGGATATCCTATTAAAGGGCCTCACTGAGACAGATGCCTGGTGTCAAAGCCATGGCCTCAAGCTCAATGCTTTGTACCCATGAACTACCACATAGGCGGTAGTCTACTTAACACCAAAAGTGTGATAAGAGACCTTGGGACACAGGTGGGCAGTAGTCTCTCCTTTGATAATCACATTGCCACAGTAGTCAGGAAATCCTTCTACGTGGCACACCTCATCACAAAAGGTTTCTCATCCAGGAAAAAAGAGGTCATTGTTCCCCTCTACTCATCACTCATTAGACCCATTATAGAGTACAACACCCCTTTTGGTACCTCACAAGACAGCTACAACAACTGGAAAGGCCACAGAAATAGCTCACAAAGAGGATTACCAGCCTCAAACAGATGCTCTATGCAGACCGTCTCAAAAAACTCCAGCTTTACTGTGTCGCATATCGCCTACTCAGAAGTGATCTCTGCCTAACATACAAAGCTATGTCAAACCCAGAGCTGTTGGACATGCTCTACATAAAGAAATCCCAATCCCTCTGAGCTACACGCTCTAGGGACCTAAACCTTGTCACCACAATAAAGAGAACATGCTGGAGGGATAGATTCCTGTCTCAGAGACTTCCCATACTCTGGAACAAATTACCTGTCTATATCAAACAAACCTCCTCATTAGCATTCTTCAAGAAAAATATTGATGATTGGATGGGAGATAGGAAATTCACCCCGGGGATCACTTCTGTGGCTCTGCTTGACAGGGGCACAGGAAAATAATTTTCTTGGGTGGCAAAAGCCAGGGTACTGTCTGGCTAGGCTTATAGAGGACCTAGGGCCAATAGCCTAGTAACTACCTATGAACCTATTATCTTTTTTCCCCTCATCTATCACTATTGGAGCTCATCTAGCAATTAGTATAAGTACTTCCCCTTTCCTTTGTCCCTGATACTCTGCTAAATATCACTCTTGAAATAATTTCATTATCAACTTCACATGTTCATTTCTTTCCAAGGGTGTCTCCTGTAGCATTGCTATTTGCACTTTTCATTTTTTAATATAATTCAGTTCTCTTTCCATTTTGTCTATATTGTGAGAGCATTCATATTCCAAAATAATGTCTAGTGTGGCCATTAGGATAAGAAGTTGTTATTCCCACCTATTATATATGCCAATTTTTAAGTGTCAATTTCCAGCCTTTGTACAACATGTACCCACTAACACTGGGCAGGTTGATCTTTTATACAATTGTTTCTGGACATCTCCATTTGAACTTATGACTATTTTACAAGACTTTGTGCTTTAATGAAAACCCTCAAACAAAAAACAAACATAACCTATTAACTTTCAACATTGAAGGAGTATATCAACTCAAATATCAAAAGGCTTTAAATAGTTATTCAGATGAACTGATAACCTATTAACTTACAAGAAACACACATGTACATCTTCAAATAATGAAGTTTAAACCTTTTGACAGGAACAACTTTCCCAAATCAACAGCTACTCACACAAGCAAAACCTAACCTAAAAGTAAGGTTATTCATAGGTTCATAGGTTCATAGGTTTATACTAGGCTATCTGCCCGAGGGCATTTACAAGCCTAGCCCATAGTTTTGTGGCTTACGCCACCCCTTTAGTATGGGGAACTATACCCATTATTTTGCTGTGCCTCTGTCGAGCAGTGACACTGAGGTAATCCCTGGGGTATATCTGCGATCTCCCATCCATTGGTCAAGATTTCTCTTGAACAAGGCCAGCGAGGTGCTCTGCCTCACATATACCGGGATTTTATTCCACAGCATAGGGAGTCTTTGGGTGATGAATCTATCCCTCCAGCACGTCCTATTAATAGCCGTGTCGAGGTTTAAGTCTCCCGCCCTTGTGGCTCTGACGGATCTAGATTTTTTGAGGTGAAGCATATTCATCAAATCTGGGTTTGACATGGCCTTGTATGTTAGGCAAAGGTCACCTCTGAGCAAGCGGTGGCGACTGAATAGAGCTGGAGTTCTTTCAGTCGGGCAGCATAGGACAGATGTTTGAGACCCTTTATCCTTTTGGTGAGGAACTTTTGTGGCCTCTCCAGCTGCTGCAAGTGTCGGGTCAGATACATTGCGAATGGGGCATTGTACTCAATCATTGGTCTGATGAGTGATGAGTATAGGGAGACTATGACCTCCCTTGATCTAGATGAGAATCCCTTCATGATAAGGTGGGCAATGTAGAAGGTCTTCCTAACTACTTTAGCTACATGGGTGTCGAATGACAGACTACTATCAACCTGGTCCCTGATAACTTCTTCTGTGCTCAGTGGATTGCCACCTATTTGGTAGCTAGGGGTAACCTTGTTTTTCCCGAAGGGTATGACTATGCATTTTTTGGCATTTAACTTTAGGCCATGGCTCTGGCACCAGATATCCATTTCTGTGAGACCCTTCTGAAGGATATCTGTGTCAGATGTGTTTTCTACTATGGCACCCAGTTTGCAGTCATCTGCAAACTTTGTCAGCCATAACCCTCCTGTGTTTGCTTGTACTTGGAAAAGTAGATGCCAAACAAGAGTGGGCCCAGGACTGAGCCCTGTGGTACACCACTTGTGACAGGCTTTGAGTCTGACATGGCGCCAGCAACTCTGACCCTGTGGGTTCTGTCACTCAGCCAGTTTGCAACCCATCTTGTGATGTATGGGTTAACATTTAAGCTGATGAGTTTTTCAATGATACCCGAGTGGGGTATTGTATCGAAGGCCTTCGCCAGATCGAGGTAGGCTGTATGGACTGCCTTTCCCTCATCAATGGCTTTGGTGACTGTTTGAAAAAGTCAACCAAGTTTAGAAGGCATGATCTGCCTTTGACAAAGCCAAACTGGGATGGATCCAAAGTCTGCAAATTCCTATGTCTTTATTTATGAGGTCCATTATGATCCTCTCCATGGCTTTGCAGATAAGGCTTGTCAAGCTAATGGGCGGTAATTTCCAGGGTCGGTGGAGGCACCGCCTTTGTGAAGTGGGACCACAGTTGCAGTGCGCCACTCCTGGGTACGTATCCAGAGGTAAGACTATGATTAAACAGCTGTCCTAGCTGTGGGTTTAATTCCTCGTTGAGTTCGTGGAGCACACAGCCGGGGACACCATCAGGTCCCATGGATGCTGTGTTTTTGCTTTGGAGAGAGCAGTTCTCACTTGGGCGTTGGAGATGTTTGGGGGCTGCAATCGCTTGGTATAGATATCTCTCCTTTTGGGGAGGGGAGAAGTTTGCACTGAACCTGTCAGCCAGTATGTTGGCAATGTCTGTAGGATCAGTAATCTTCACATCATTTTGAACTAGTTCTGAGCATATCTGGGAGTTTCCTCCCAGGTTTCTAACATAGCTAAAGAAGGCCTTATGATTGTCTTTTGAGTCTTTAGCTATTTTTCTCTCGAAATTTGCTTTGGATGATTTTATGAGAGCTCTTAGTTTTTACTTATAGTGATCAAGGGTGTCTTACCTTTTAAGGATTTTGCTCTATCTTGTAGTAGCTTCCTCCTTTTGTTGTAGAGTTTGTTTATGGCTGGGGTCCACCAGACTGGACGCTTGCCTTTGGTACAAAGAGTCTTTGTTTTGCTTGGGATTGCCTTATCCATGCAGTCCTGCAGGTGCTGGTAGAAGGCATTTGTAAGTGATTCAGCAGGTTGAGTACTGTTTTCCATGGCTCGGGGCCTTAAAGGAGACCACACTAGTCTTTAGAAGTGTGAAGTCAGCTTCGAGAAGTTCTTTACTGTGGTCTTTTTTATTTCAGGTGGGGGTGGGATGAGGACCTCCAGCGAGATTAGTTTGTGATCTGATCTCACCAGTGAGGGGTATACTTCGGTGTTGAACATTGTGCTCCCATGTTCGTGATGATGAGATCAAGTATGTTTTCTCCTCTTGTGGGGATGGTGACTAGTTGTTCCATGGCATTTGAGTTTATGAATTCCAGGAACTTTTGGGCTAGGGTGTTTGGGCTTGAGTAGTGTTCCCAGTCTATATTAGGGTAATTGAAGTCACCTAGTATGATGGTGTTTGGTGATACATTTATCCCTCTAGTGTTTTCAGGAAGGCCATGTGAGGTTCCTGAGTTTGTGAGGGTGGCCTGTAACATGCTACAATTTGCAGAGCAGTCTTGCCTATGGTTAATTGCACCTGGATGGTCTCCGATGCATCGTGCGTTGCCACCAGTCTTGAGGTGTGGGTGTCCTTGATGAATATGGATACCCTCCTTTCTTGGTATTGTCCGGATTTTGGGGCGGAACGCATGAGAAGAGGTAAAACCTGATAGTGCTGGGGTGCTCTCAGGAGCCTTGAACCAGGTTTCTGTCACTGCACAGACATCGATGTTCTCCATACTGAGAAGGGCCTCGAGTCGTGCATTTTGAGATTTAGACTTCTGGCATTGAGCAGCATTACCCTTAGTTTTTTCCTTTTTGTGTTCTAGGGTGGTAGGTTTAGAATTTGAGCCTTGCCTAAAAAGGCACTATGGGGTGGCAAGAGCCTTTGCCAATATCCGAATCCCAGGGTGACAGGTGCAAGCCGTCCCTTGCAGCGTGGCTTGTCCAGCATGTCATCCCAGGCAGACAGACATTGGATCCCCTTTGAATGACACCAGAGTTTAAGCCAATTGTTAAAGCTGATCATCTTATCTCTGTATTGTGGCATCATTCTTGGTGAAGGTAGGATACTGCTCAAGGTCAGGGTCATACCTGCCTGGGCTACATAATCAGAGAGCTCCTCAATGTCTCTTTTCATGTAGTCCAAGGAGGTGCGTCTCAGGTCGTTTACACCAGCGTGGACAATGACTGAGTCGTATTTGTACCTGCTGTTGAGAGACCTGAGTGCTTGCGTTATGTGGCGGATTCTAGCACCCGACAGGCAGCTTACTGTGACCTTCTCCTTACTCAGTCTGGTGAGCGGACGTCAGTGTGTCTGACTATGGAGTCACCAATGACTAGTGTGTCTGGCATTGTGTTTGGCCTTAAGGGCTGTGACTGTTTGACACTCTGACTGTGAGGTCTATGTGTTGCAGGTGTTGTGTTCTGAGGTGGTGGTTGTTTGGGTGTCTGCTTTGGTGGCCTCTGCTGTTTTGGTAGATTTTTGATCAGAGCCGCCGAGTATGTCTTTGTGTGTTTATGTGTATGATTTGAGGTTGTGATGGTACTATGTGAGACTGGGTCTATAGTGTGTGTGGTAACCTTCTCCTCCTGACTGGTCTTGCCAGTCCTATGTTGAGAGAGCTCAGCCTCCAGTTTGGCCGTATAGTTGCATCTCTCGCATGTATTTGTGTTTTGTGGGAGGAGGAGAGGGTTGTCTGTGTACATGAGGCAATTGTAACATTATGAACAAACCAAACAGAGACTTGGAAAAGCTGCAACACTTTATTCCGGTACCTCGGCTGGATGCCTTCAAAGGAATAAAAGCAAAAATACTTGTTGCACCTTATATAATGCTGTCTAACACCAATTGATGTAATTGAATAATCACAAAAGTTAATCGACCCATAGAATTAAAGAGACACAGTGTGAAAGCATATTATAAAAACATGAAACATTATAAATAAATGTCACAAAACACACTATTAATGTATACAAAAAACACCTAAAAAAGCACCTAAGAAAAACAAACATACTACTTAATATAGAGAAAATTAATCATATAGTAAGATTAACTTCTAAATTCATACCCCTAGGTTTTAAGGTGCTGAATTTCAGAATAAACCTACTTTCCAAGTTCAACAGATTCTGTAAAAAGTTCCCAGTATTGTGAGATTCAGGCTTAGCAAGGGCACAGAAAAACAATGAATCCGAACTACCATTGTGAAATAAATTAAAATGTTGAGAAATCGGGCTGTCAGTTCTAACATTTCGAATGTCCCCTAAGTGTTCTAAAACACGTATTTTTAATTGCCGTTTAGTCTGACCAATGTAAAATTTGGATGGAACACAATCACAACCAATTAAATACACTACCCCACATGATTTACAGTTAAAATAATTATGAGCAGTATATTTAACCCCATTGATCAGACTCCCTGAAAGATTTTTTACTTTTGAACAGATCTTACATTTTCCACATCTAAACATACCAAATGGTGAATTATTGATGCTGCCAGACATACCACGAATTTTCACTTTCGATTTCAAAATTTCCTTTAAGTTGGCAATTAAAAATACGTGTTTTAGAACACTTAGGGGACATTCGAAATGTTAGAACTGACAGCCCGATTTCTCAACATTTTAATTTATTTCACAATGGTAGTTCGGATTCATTGTTTTTCTGTGCCCTTGCTAAGCCTGAATCTCACAATACTAGGAACTTTTTACAGAATCTGTTGAACTTGGAAAGTAGGTTTATTCTGAAATTCAGCACCTTAAACCTAGGGGTATGAATTTAGAAGTTAATCTTACTATATGATTAATTTTCTCTATATTAAGTAGTATGTTTGTTTTTCTTAGGTGCTTTTTTAGGTGTTTTTTGTATACATTAATAGTGTGTTTTGTGACATTTATTTATAATGTTTCATGTTTTTATAATATGCTTTCACACTGTGTCTCTTTAATTCTATGGGTCGATTAACTTTTGTGATTATTCAATTACATCAATTGGTGTTACACAGCATTATATAAGGTGCAACAAGTATTTTTGCTTTTATTCCTTTGAAGGCATCCAGCCGAGGTACCGGAATAAAGTGTTGCAGCTTTTCCAAGTCTCTGTTTGGTTTGTTCATATTCGTTTGCTGTTTGGTTGGCTTTGTTTTGCAATTGTAACATTGCCTCAATATTCCCAGGTTCACCAGCTGAGCAGGAGAGGACACTAGCAACTGATCCCTCGACATGCTAGAAGGACTAGACAAAAAAACTTTAAAAGAGATTCCGGGGGACGTGGGTGACCGAGAAATGGGGGTTTGCCTTTTTGGGGTGCTATCTGTAAGAGTGCAGTATCAAGGTAATAAGTACTGTAGGAGCAAGTGCTAGGTTTAACAGATAGAGAAAAGTCTACTTGGAGTCAAGTAGAGATGATCTTTTTAGGTATTAGAGAAAGTGCTAGTAACAGGGATGCTTAAAGGTAAGATTGAAAAGAATGCACTCTGCAGTGTGCACTAGAGAAGTTAGATATGAAAGTAGGTAACTTGAGTTTTACCTGTTTAAAAAGTTAAGGTTTAGTGGAGAGTTACTATTTTTAAAACAGCAAGATGGACTGAAAGGGGTGGTTACCTTTGTATTTTGGTACTATGAAATACTGTAGGATGGCCAATAAATTTAAATAATTGAAGGGGTGGGATTTCAAAAGTGATGGTTTTGTGATTACTCACATAAGCCAGTGAAAGTAGAGAGAAATGAGATATATGGTCAGATTAACATAAGAGGCGGGCAACTAGAAAGACAGTGGTATTTAACAAGACAACTTAAATGGGTGGGAAGGAGGGAAAAATTCTGCCTGACTCAGAACAGAGAGAGCTGTGGTCTCTTTTGAAGTTTTAATATGCTGTTAAAACAGAATGCAAGCAAAACACAAGGTAAAGAAAACAAACTACAGTATTCAAAATATAGAAAGGCAATACAGAAATACAAAAAATAACAACAAACTAACCTTTCCTTCACAGCAAAGTGTAGCAGAGTCTGGATGAGCCTTTCTGGTAAAGCTCTGAAATGTTTTAGTTTACTCCTTAAATAGAAATTTTAGTTCCTAGCTCCACCAAGCTCATCCATGCTATGCAGCCTGTGCTCCTACTTACACTGATTGCTGTCTGTTCTTGTCTTATCTTTATTCTCCTCCTAGATGTGAAAAACAGCTTGTATATTTTCAGAAAACATTAACATTTAGCCTTAAAAAAGTGTTCTGGCTTTTATTGTAGCTTGTCTCCAAGGAAATTTAAGAATAAAATGTACATCTGCCTTCAGTTACAGACTGCTCAAACTGAACATTTATTTGTTAAATGTAAACTTTCATTGCATTTTGTGTTCTCTTATTTACCTGCTTACACAAAAAAAAACTTGTTATTATATTATGCCAAGGGCCTTAATCCAGACTTGCAAAAATAAGAGAAAATATGTCAACTCTATATATTATAATCTGTTCACTTTTACACTCCTGTCCCTCACCGCAGCAATCCAAGATTACAGAATATTAATGTAAACATGCTTTTGTCCAACCTTTCTTTTCTTTTTTTACTATGCAATGCCTACATTAAGACAAAAAAGGCACTTTCTTACTTTAGTATCTTTATTACATACAGCAGTAACTGGAAATGCTTTACTATATAACATGCAATTTATATAACAAAATGTTTATACTAATACTGTTAAGAACAAAAAATAGTTTACTTACAGTTACTGATTTCCCTTCTGTCCCTCTTTTTTCCTTTTAATTTCCTTTCAAAGATTAATGACATGAAGTGAGGAGGTGCAGTGTTGCAGCAGTTAGCATTGTCACCTCATAGCAAGAGGTTATCCAGTTAAATTTTTGGCTGGGGTGCCTTCTGTGCAGAGCTGCATGTTCTTCCTGTATTTGTGTGGGCTTTCTCTAGGTGCTCTGTTTTTTTCTCACTTTCCAAAGACATGCATCTGGAGCGTTTCTGCCCTAGCCTCCACTGAAATTGGGCTCTGTTCCATTTCGACTTTCCCGGTAAACAAATGTTAAATGAAATAAATATGCCTGTTAGTCCTCCAACAAGTTTTACAAAGTCAAAAAACTCCAGTCTTTCTCAGGAGCTTTTTCTTGTAAAGCCATATTTCACAAATGTGACTGATGCCTTCTAGCCGCATTTTTATTCACTAATATCACTGTTGCCTGTCTATTTTCTGTTCAACCCTATCTCACAGTCCCTAACTCCTGTTCAAGTTCAAGGTACTCCCAACTCTTATAATCAACTTTTGTGCTTCCCTCTGTCTCCAAAGCATTTTTCCTCTGAACACTGGAAAAAGTTTCACTGTCAAAGTCTCTCTATGAGCCTTGCCATCAGAAGAAAGAGAAGTAGAGACCCCTTCTGACTGATGGCCCACCCCTTGTTGGACAAACTCTTGTATTTACCTCATAACCTCTTCTGCATCAAAAAATGACTTTGATCCTCCAGGAAAAAATATTCTAAAGACAGCTGGATACAGCAGCCTGAATGCCATACTTGCCTCTTGACATTCCCTGATTACTGGGATATTTGCTTTTCTTCTTCCTGGTGTACGATGAATAATCATTTTCCACAAACAGTCTACTGCCTCCAATTTCTAATATTTTGCCCTTCTTCTACAGTTTTGTCATGATGAACTCTTTCTGCTGATATGATTAGATCTTTACTAATGCAGATCTTAGCTGCTTTCACATAGCCAGGTGTGGAGCATAGACATGATACTCACTTTCAGTTAACAAATCCTGCTGTGGAATACCACTCCAGTTACTTATTTGTGCTTTCATAAAATGAATACAGTCTGTTACTACCACTTCCTCTTGTACAGCAGAAAAGCACAAGTTCTGTCTGTGTGCTCTGTCTTCTAACTCTACTACTTTTTGAAATGGCTCTTCTTGAGCAGTCTCATACTTTTCTTCATTTGAATTTCTAATTTTTGCAGTTTTATCAGTTCACCCAAAAATCTATTTAAAGGCATTTGTTATAAGACCATAATACTCTGTCAGTGTTTCATTTATTTTAATCAACTCTAAGCATATTTGATTTATTTTTCCTATAAATTACTGGAAGCCATCTGTTGCACCAAAGCTGGAGCCTGGACTGCATTTTGCTGAACAGCTGCAGGATTCTTCCCAGTCATTGTTTTCTTTTCCCCTTTTCTAGTCAATTTTCTTTCAGGCTTTCTTAGTTTCTTCTTTTCTGGCAATCAGGAAGTGTAGTTTCTATCCAGTAACTGAATTTTACTAAAATAGGCAAATTTACTGATATGTATCTATCAGTTTCTTTTTTCACACTGGGAGAGCTGACATTGAGCTGTTGATCAATGTGCAGCCATCTTGGAAAGCCCACTTATTTGAAAATCTAAGCAACATTTTTAGAGTAAAGAAAATAACATCAGTTTTATCTGCTTCTACTGCTAATTTCTAATTCCATGGTGAACTAATAAAAAATACATTATTCTACTTCATAGATTATAAAAAAAAAGCATGCACCCCTGATTTACCTTTAAGGGGATAATATCTAGTCAAATGCATAGAATATCCAGAATATGTAGTGACAGTAATACTTTGCAACTAGAACTCAATACACTTGAGGCCTTATTCAGAGAAAGAGGTTATCCCACCAAGTTGATCACTGAATGTAAGCGAGAAATTCTGAGTAAACTAAATATTAACTATGATCTAGATGCTTGTGAAAGGACTGTTCCCAAGCAATACTATAGGAACAAAGAGAGATTTACTGACAAGTTGAGTTATGTCACTAGATTCACTAGTGATATTGTTAATTTAAATAAAATTGTCTCTAGAAATTGGAATGTTCTAATAACGGACCCCTTCACTAAAACAATAGTGGGTGACCACCCCAGGTTTAGTTATAGAACCTGTCATAATTTAAAGGAGCTTCTCTGCCCAGAGAGGACTGTACAATACAGCAATGAAGAGAGTGATAAACTAGGTACATTCCCTCGTGGTCGATGTTCCATGTGTCCCTATATATCTAAGAATATTAGTTTTTTACATCCAGAAGGGCTTTTTACCTTTATACCTAGGTTCTATAGTGATTGTAATAGTGTTAATTTGGTTTATTTAGCTACCTGTGATTATTGTGAAGTATTCTATGTAGGGTTAACTAAGAGGAGACTTTGTGATAGAATTTACAATCACTATTATGATATTAAGAAGGGACATGAATGTAATGCCCTAGCTAAACACATCATTGAACATAATACTCATACATTTAGCTTTAAGGTTTTGGAGAAAATAGCTATAAATCCCAGAGTAGGAGATAATAACAACCAGCTAGCTGTTAAAGAACTTAAATGGATCTTCACCCTGAAAGCTCATATATATCCTGGTATTAATCAGTCTGTATCAGTTAAACCCATCTTAAATAATAGGAAATTATAATAAATGTGTTTTTATATATATAATGTACGGCTTTGCCATCTATCCATTATGCCGTGACTGGCAGCTTATGCCTCCCTTCCAGGACTTACTTCTTAGATACAATTATTTTGACCCATTAGATCAGTATTTAGTTTTTTAAATACTCTTGATATATAGAAATATTGTTTATACTTATTTTCATACTTATTTTTATTTTTATTTTCATCTTTACATAACACATCAGGAGTATGGTTACACACTTTTTGTTTGAGTGTTTGATTTCCATATGTTATATGCATAATATTTTTTATTCAAATATATGTACATTACTAATGATTTTTATTGATGTTTTATTCTAATATATTGTTTTAATATATTGGTCTAATAATAATAATTAAAAAATATATACATTATCTTAAAGATATAGGGCCAGATTCAGGAAGCCTCCGTGTAAGAGTTATAACTCTTACACGGAGGCTGCAGTTAAACTGTGTGATGTCAGCATGTCATGCATATGCATGAGGTGCATGAGGCATGCTGAATCACACCAGTAACTCTTACACGGTCCGTGTAAGAGAGTAGGGGGCGTGTCTGTAGGCTAAGCTCTGCAAGTGGACACGCCCCCGGAAAACTAGAATGGCTGAAAGTAAACAGCCACGAGAAAGGCCATGAAAATGTGAATAAACACACTATACAACACATGCCCCGACTGGCCATCAGTGTATAAAGTGAAGAGATGTCATAAAAGTAAATGAAAACCTTTTTTTTTTTTTTGTTAAACCCCGTAAATGTTTGCTACTGTGTGCGCGGGTGTGCTACTAGCCCAATCACAGTTAGCAGTCAGGGAAAAGGATATAAGAACTAAATATGCAAAGTAAGCCAAGAAATAATAGCTTAGTGGTAGAGTACCCGCCCTATGAGTAGGCAGGCAGGGTTCGAGCCCCTACAACAACCTTTTTTTTATTTTTGTAAATAAGCACTAAAAAGCCCCCAGACAGTATTGTACAAATGTAAATGTATTCCCTTTTGTAAAATGGAATGAAACAGAGCATATATTTTGAAGTAACATAAGAATAAAAATAGTCAGAAATGTACTGATAGCTAAGCTGCCGTGAGACAGAGTGCCCGTAGCCGAGTAGTGTTTAAAAAGCTGCAAACTGCGTGCCCGTTGCCAAGCAGCGGATAAACAGGCTGAAACTGTGTGCAATTAGCTGAACATGTGTGTCACTAGCCAATTAAGATTTATCCCAGCGCACACCGTTTGCGCGCCGATCCCACAAGCTAACTGCCAGTGCGCATGCGTAACCTCCACGGAAACGAGCGCAGAACAGGTTTAAAGTGCTTAAAAGTGCTTTTGGCATGTTTGATTGACAGGTCTTCAACTCATTTCTGTCAGGAAAAGCAAAAAGCAGTTGCCAGATTCGAACACAGGATACCATGCACTGGAGTCAAGGAACTAAACCACCAAGCCATGACAGCAATACCTAGAAAAGCAGAAATAGCATATATATGGGATAAAACCCAGAATGGAGCATGAGAAAGCATTTACAGTGAAGTAGATACAATTCCAAAACGGCCAATCAGAGAAATGTGCGGAAAAGCGGCATATATAAGCCCCATAGGCGGAATACACAGCATAACTGATTGTAGAACAGACTTGCAGTCACCATGAGTGGAGTAGGTGAGGGACGTGGCTTCGAGCACAGCGTGGGCGTTGAGGAGTCCAGATACATGGTCTGGCTCCTTGTCCATAATCACGAGGCCGAACTCATGCAGGGCCAGGTCTCATGGGGAGTATATAGGGCTGAGGCGTGGGACCAGTTGGCTCGTGAGCTGACCAGTGCTACTGGCATTCCACGCACTGGTGAGCAGGTCCGTCACCACCATGCGGACCTGAAGAGACGCAAGCAGGACCAATTGAACCGTTGGATCCAGGAGGCCCGGCAAATGCCCAACGCCCACTACTGAGTAAGTCACATTTTACCCATGTATGTAAGGATTTCAACCAGCTGATACCATGGAGATGTGTAGTCCAATATTATTCCCTTTGTATTACAGCTGCAGGTGTCCGCTCTGCGAATGTCGAGATGCACGCCAGAAGGCTGGTGCGGCTGCACCATGCAGGTTAGTAACCCCACCCAGTACTTGTAAATAAATATTATTATGTACCATGTATCAGAACAGTGCAGTGTATTGATTAAAAGTAATATAATGTGCAAGCAGGAATTGAACGCTCGGGTATGGCTGCAACAAGTTCATCAGTATGCAAGTGTAACTGGAAATATAATTGATAGGATTAAACAGTGCTGTAATACAGATGTCCCATCATTAATTAAATATACTGTAACCTGCAGTATAGTCTCAAGAGTACAGCTTCAGAATCTGAGGTAGTCACATGTCAGATATATCCCCTGTTGAAATGCTGAATCATGACAGAAGTGAGGCTGTTGGAAAGTGTTTGAATCACCACAGGTCTAATATGTGAACAAAGCCTAGAAGTACCAACCTGAACTGTGAAGTTGCAGAATGTATGAGAGTGACAGAAATGCTCATGTATGAATAAATAAAGTAGTAATAACCCCTGAATATATAAGCCTCAGTGTGTTTTACAGAACTAAATGCATGTGGGAAGTACAAATTAACATCCCAAACTGATTTCAGTGTGTCTGAATCTGAATGTCTAGCTCAAAATCTGTATATGGTGATAACAGTAAACAATTTGCAGATAGAATGAATGATTATCTGACAGACTAAACAGCCATAGTTGTCCCCTGTCCTGTCATCAAAGTGTAGCAGGATGATGTATCTGATCAAATTCAAAATAAGTAGGATAGTGATGTATGTGTAACAGGTGTAGCATGACAGTCAAATAAAGATTATTTTGAAACATCAGCCTCAACTTAATTGTGTATCTATGATAAATGTG